>NW_004443983.1:101382-104415 GCF_000243295.1 Trichechus manatus latirostris | reverse complement strand
TGTAGTAGTGTTTTGTAGTTTTCTTTGTATAAGCCTTTTACATCCCTAGTTAGATTTATTCCTAAGTATTTTATCTTTTTGAGGGCTGTTGTAAATGGTACTGTTTTCTTGATTTCCTTTTCAGAGTTCTCTTTGTTAGTGTAGAGCAATCCAACTAATTTCTATAAGTTGATCTTGTACTCTGCCATTTGGCTGAATCTTTCTATTAGTTTCAGTACCTTTCTTTGGGGTATCTGGAATTTTCTATGTACATGATAAAGTCATCTGCTTATGGGATAGTTTTACTTCTTCCTTACCAATTTGTATCTCCTTTATTTCCGTTTCTTCCCTTATTGCTCTAGCTAGGACTTCCAGTACAATATTGAATAAGATGGTGATAAAAGGCATACTTGTCTGGTTCCCATTCTCAAGGGGAATATTTTTAGTCTCTCTCCGCTGAGAATCCACCACGCATCTGTCAGTGTGTTGTACCGTGGGATCTTGTGTGTTGCTGAAAGCTATGCCACTGGTATTCAAATACCAGCAGGGTTACCCACGACAGACAGGTTTCAGCTTAGCTTCCAGGCTAAGATAGACTAGGAAGATGGACCTGGCAGTCTACTGAAAAGAATTGGCCAGTGAAAACCTTATGAATAGCAGAGGAACACTGTCTGATATAGGGCCAGCATATGAGCCCCTCAGGTTGGAAGGCACACAAAACACGACTGGGGAAGAGCTGCTTCCTGAAAGTAGAGTTGACCTTAGTGACGTAGGTGGAGTCAAGCTTTAAGGATTTTCATCTGCTGATGTGGCAGGACTTGAAATGAGAAGAAACAGCTGCAAATATCCATTAATAATCAGAACTTGGGATGTAAGAAGTATGAATCTAGGAAAATTGGAAATCATCAAAAATGAAATGGAACACATAAACATAGATATTGCAGGTGTTAGTGAGCTGAAATGGACTGGTATTGACCATTTTGAATCAGACAATCATATGGTCTGCAATGCAATGGCATTGCATTCATTGTCAAAAAGAACATTTCAAGATCTGTCCTGAAGTACAACACCGTTAGTGATAAGATAATATCTATATGCCTACAAGGAAGACCAGTTAATAACAATGATTATTCAAATTTAGGCACCAACCACTAAAGCCAAAGATAAAGAAATTGAAGATTTTTACTTATTTCTGAAGTCTGAAATTGATCAAACATGAAATCAGGATGCATTGATAATTACTGGTGATGGGAATGTGAAAGTTAGAAACAAAAAAGAAGGATCTATAGTTGGAACATGTGGCCTTGGTGATAGAACAATGCTGGAGATCACATGATAGAATTTTGCAAGACTAACAACTTCTTCATTGCATATACCTTTTTACAACAACATGAACAGCAGCTATACTTGTGGACCTCACCAGATGCAATACACAGGAATCAAATCAACTACATCTGGATGATGGAAAAGCTCAATATCATCAGTCAGAACAAGGCCCGGGGCCAATTTCGGAACAGATCCTTTAATTGCTCATATGCAAGTTCAAGTTGAAGCTGAAAAATTTAAAACAAAACCATAAGTGCCGAAGTACAACTTTGAGTATATCCCACCTGAATTTAGAGACCATCACAAGAGTAGATTTGACATGATGAACACTAATGACTGAAGCCTAGATGAGTTGTGGAATGACATCAAAGACATCATACATGAAGAAAGCAAGAAGTCATTAAAAAGGCAGGAAAGAAAGAAAGAAACAAAATGGATATTAGAAGAGGCCCAGAAACTTGCTCTTGAACGTTGATTAGCTAAAGTGAAAGGAAGAAATGATGAATTAAAAGAGCTGAACAGATTTCAAAGAGTGGCTCGAGAAGACAAAGTAAAGTTTTATAGTGACATGTGCAAAGACCTGGAGTTAGAAAACCAAAAGGAAAGAACATGCTTGGCATTTCTCAAGCTGAAAGAACTGAAGAAAACATTCAAGCTTCGAGTTATAATATCAAAGGATTCTACAGGGAAAATATTAAATGACACAGGAAGCATCAAAAGAAGATGGAAGGAATACACAGAGTCACTATACCAAAAAGAATTGGTTGATGTTCAACCATTTCAGGAGGTAGTGTCATGGATTGAATTGTGTCCCCCCAAAATATGTGTCAACTTTGTTAGGCCATGATTTCCAGTACTGTGTGGTTGTCCTCCATTTTGTGATTTTCCTATGTGTTA
Organism: Trichechus manatus latirostris; assembly: GCF_000243295.1. Classification (NCBI taxonomy): domain Eukaryota; kingdom Metazoa; phylum Chordata; class Mammalia; order Sirenia; family Trichechidae; genus Trichechus; species Trichechus manatus. Next base: position 102,213 of record NW_004443983.1, on the reverse strand, counting down.
TAAATCATCATCTCTGCCTGTGGTTAAAGAGGATTAGGGTGGGATGTAACACCTTTGCTCAGGTCACATCCCTAATCCAACATAAAGGAAGTTTCCTTGGGGTATGGCCTTCACTACCTTTGATCTTACAAGAGAAAAAAGGAAAGGGAAGCAAGCAGAGACTTGGAGACCTCATATCACCAAGAAAGAAGCACTGGGAGCACATGTGTTCTTTGGACCTGGGGTTCCTGTGTGGATAAGCTCTTAGTCCTGGGGAAGATAGATGAGAAGGACCTTCCTCCAGAGTCGACAGAGAGAGAAAGCCTTGCTTTACAGCTGAAGCCCTGAATTTGGACTTCTGGTCTATTAGACTATGAGAAAATAAATTTATTTTTGTTAAAGCCATCCACTTGTGGTATTTCAGTTACAGCAGCATCAGATAATTAAGACAGATAGCATATGATCAGGAGCCAATGGTACTGAAAGAAGAGGTCCAAGCTGCACTGAAGGCGTTGGTAAAAAACAAGGCTCCAGGAATTGAGGGAATACCAATTGAGATGTTTCAACAAACGGATGCAGCACTGAAAGTGCTCACTAATCTATGCCAAGAAATTTGTAAGACAGCTACCTGGCCAATTAACTGGAAGAGATCTATTTTTATGCCTATTCTCAAGAAACGTGATCCCATTGAATGCAGAAATTATCAAACAATATCATTAATATCACACACAAGTAAAATTTTGTTGAAGATCATTCAAAAGCGGCTTCAGGAGTGCATTGACAGGGAATTGCCAGAAATTTGAGCCAGATTCAGAAGAGGAAGTGGAAAGAGGAATATCATTGCTGCTGTCA
>NW_004443983.1:47758-101282 GCF_000243295.1 Trichechus manatus latirostris | reverse complement strand
TGTGTAGATCATAACAAATTATGGATAACATTGTGAAGAATGGGAATTCCAGAACACTTAATTGTGCTCATGAGGAACCTGTATGTACATAAAGAGGCAGTCATTCAAACAGAACAAGGAAATACTGTGTGGTTTAAAGTCAGGAAAGGTGTGTGTCAGGGTTGTATCCTTTCATTGTGCTTATTCAGTTTGTATGCTAAGCAAATAACCTGAGAAACTGGACTATATGAAAAAGAAAGGGAATTGGAGGAAGACTCATTAACAACCTGCAATGTGCAGATGACACAATCTTGCTTGCTGAAAGTGAAGAGGACTTAAAGTACTTACTGGTGAAGATCAAAGACCATAGTCTTCAGTATGGATTACACTTCAACATAAAGAAAACAAAAATCCTCACAACTGGACCAAGAAGAAACATCATGATAAACAGAGAAAAGATGGAAATTGTCAAGATTCATTTTACTTGGATCCACAATCAACACCCATAGAAACAGCAGTCAAGAAATCAAATGAGACATTGCACTGGGAAATTCTGCTGCAAGAGACCTCTTTAGTATTAAAGAGCAAAGACGTCACCTTGCGTCTGACCCAAGCCATGGTCTTTTAAGTCACCTCATATGTATAGGAAAGGTGAATAACGAGTAAGGAAGACTGAAGAAGAATTGACACATTTGAATTGTGGTGTTGGTGAAGAATATTGCATATACCATGAGCTGCCAAAATAACGAACAAATCTGTCTTGGAAGAAGTACAAGCAGAATGCTCATTAGAAGCAAGGATGGCGAGACTTCATCTCACATACTTTGAACGTTATCAGGAGGGATCAGTGCCTGGAGAAGGACATGATGCTTGGTAAAGTAGAGGGTCAGCAAAAAAGAAGACCTTCAATGAGATAGAGTGACACAGTGGCTGCAACAATGGGCTCAAGCATAAAAATGATTATGAGGATGGTGCAGTACTGGAAACTGTTTTGTTCTTTTGTACATAGGGTTACTATGAGTCGGAACCCACTTGAGGGCACCTAACAACAACAACCATTGAGAGTAATGTTGGCTGTTGGTTTTGTATATAGGCCCTTAATTATGCTGAGGAGTTTCTCTTCTATTCCTATTTTATTGAGAATTTTTATCAGGAATGGTTATTAGACTTTATCAAATGCCTTTTTTGCACTGATTGAGATGATCATGTAATTCTTGTCCTTTGTTTTTTTTTTATGTAGTGGATTACATTGATTGATTTTTTTTAATGTTGAATCATCCTTGCATATCTGGTATGAAACCCACTTGGTCACAATGTATTATTTTTTTGATATGCTGTTGAATTCTATTGATAGAATTTTGTTGAGAATTTTTGCATCTATATTCATGAGGGATATTAGTCTGTAATTTTCTTTTTATTAGTGATTTTTTGTCTGGCTTTAGTATCAGTGTCATGCTGGCTTCATAAAATGAATTTGGGAGTAATCTTTCCTTTTCAATGTTCTGGAATAGTTTGAGTAGTATAGGTGTCAACTCTTTTCTTAAAGCTTGGTAGAATTCTCCAGTGAAGCCTTCTGGGCTGGGGCTTTTGCTGTTGTTGTTGGGAGTTTTTATCATGACCTCTTCAATTTCTTTTGTTATGGGTCTGTTCAGATTTTCTACCTCACTTTGTGTTAATTTGGGTAGGTGGTGTGTTTCTAGAAATTTGTCAATTTCTTCTATATTTTCAAATTTCTCAGAGTATAATTTTTCATAATATTCTGTTATGATCCTTTTTATTTCAGTTGGTTCTGTTGTAATGTCACCTGTCTCATTTCTTATTTGGGTAATTTGCATCCTCTCCTTTTCTTCTGTCAATCTGACCAGGAGTTTGTCAATTTTATTGATCTTTTCAAAGAACCAACTTCTAGTCTAGTTGATTCTTTTGATTGTTTCTCTGTTTTCTGAATTATTTTTGCTCAAATCTTTATTATTTCCTTCTTGTGGCTGTGGGTTTCTTTTGCTGCTCTTTTTCATTTTATTTGAGTTGTAGGGTTCAAGTATTGATTTTTGCCCTTCCTTCTTTTTTTATGTGTACATTTACTGCTTTAAATTGACCTCTGCATACTGCTTTTGCTGTGTGCCAAAGGTTTTGGTATGTATGCTTTCATTCTCATATGATTTTAGTACTTTTTTTTATTTCGATTTTCATTTCATCTATTACCCAGTGTTTTTTAAGGAAGGTGTTACTCAGTTTCCATGTATTTGATTTTTTTTCCTTGTTCTTTCTGTTATTGAGTTCTAATTTTATAGCCTTTTGATCAAAGAAGCTTCTTTGTACTATTTCAAGTATTTTTTTAAATTTATCAAGGCTTGCTTTGTGGCTTAAAGTATAGTCTGTTCCGGACAATGATCCACATGCATTGTAAAAGAATGTGTACTGTGCTGCTGTTGGGTGGAGTGTTCTGTATATGTCTTTGAGGTAACTTTGTTTGATTGTGGTGTTTAGATCTTCTATATCTTTGTTGAGTTTCTTTCCAGTTGTTTTGTCCTTCATCAAAAGTGGTGCGTTAAAGTCTCCTACTATTATTGTGGAAATGCCTATTTCTCTTTTCAACGTGGCTGGAGTTTGTTTTACGTATTTTAGAGCTATGTCATTGGGTGCGCAATTGTTTATTATGGTTACGTCCTCTTGGTGAATTAAGCTTTTAATCATTATATAATGCTTCTCCTTGTCTTTTGTGGTGGATTTTGCCATCAACTTTATTTTATCAGAGATTATATTGCCACTTCTGCTCTTTTTTGGTTACTGTTTTCTTGATACATATTTTTTTCCATCTTTTGATTTTTAGTTTATTTATATGTTTGTGTCTAAGGTATGTGTCTTCTAGACAACATATTGATGAGTCTTTTTTTTTTTTTTTAAACCCATTGTATTATTCTCTGTCTCTTGACTGGTACATTTAACCCATTTACGTTCAGTGTGATTATTGATAGGTATGAATTAACTGATGTCATTTTGTTGTACTTTGTTTTGTAGTGTTGACAATTTCTTTGTTCTGCTTACATTTCTGTACTGAGTTCTTTTTATTTGTGGAGTTTATTTTCATTTCCTTTGTTATTGTTGATTTTGTGCCTACTGAGTCTTCATGCTTTTCTTCTTTTTTACTTTGGGGAGTAGGTTTATTAATTTTCTTTTTGGTTACCTTAAAATGTACCTTTGTCTTCCTAAGTTTAAAATGGTCTGTTACATCTTTGTACTACCTTGACTTCCTTTCCATATAGAAGTTCTGTGACTACAACATTTATTCCCTCTTTTTATTATGGTGTTATCATAATTTATGGATTGATGTCTGTGGTTCCTTTTTTTTAAGTCTGTAACTTTATTTCTGAGAATTCTTTATTTTGGTTGGTATCTGGGTGATGCTGTCATATGTCACAATCTCAGGTTGTTGCCTGGTGTTGTTGTTTCTCTGTCTGAAGTACTTCTTTTAATATTTCTTGTAAGGTTGGTCTGGTTTTTACAAATTCCCTTAATTTCTGTTTATCTGGAAATGTGTTAGTTTTGCCATTGTATTTGAGAGACAATTTTGCTTGATATATAATTCTTAGTTGGTAATTTTTTTTTTCTTTTTTCAGGGTTTTATATATATCATCCCATTTCCTTCTTGCCAACATGGTTTCTGCAGAGAAATCAGAGCTTAGTCTTTTTGGATCCCCTTTGTAGGTGACAGTTCATTTTTCCTAAGCTGCCCTCAGTATTCTTTCTTTGTCTTTGGTTTTGGCAAGTGTGACATATGTCTTGGTGACTTTCATTTGGGGTCTATCCTCTGTGGAGTTCGTTGAGCTTCTTGGATAGATATTTTCTTGTCTTTCATGATATTAGGGAAGTTTTCTGCCAGAAAATATTAAAACATTTTCTCTGTGCTTTTTTTTGTCTTCTCTTGTTCTGAAATTCTTATCACATGTAAGTTAATCCTCTTTATAGTGTACCACACAACTCTTAGGCTTTCTTCATTTTTCTTCATTCTTTTTCCTGAATATTCCTCAAATAAATTAGTATCAAGGTATTTGTCCTCTATTTCACTGATTCTGCCTTCCACTGATTCAATTCTACTCCTATGTCATTCCATTGAGCTATATATTTCTGAATTTTTTTTGTTACTCTTCTGGATTTCTAGTTGTTATTTTTGTATGGTTTCTAGTTGTCAATTTTGTCATTTTGTTCTTGTATTGTTTTCCTGAATTATTCTAGGGTTTTCTCTGTGTTTTCCTTGGTTTTGTCTGTGTTTTCCTTGATCTGTTTGAGGAGCCGATATACAAGTTTTTCAAATTCCTTATCAGGTAGTTCCATTACCATTTTTTTCCTCAGGAGTGTTTTCTGCTTCTTTATTTTGATCACTTGCTTGAGCCCTTTTGTCCTGTTTCTTTACATAATTTGATATTGTCTGCTGTTTCGGAGGCATTAAGGTGTTATTTTACTTATTTATAATTTTGTTTTGTTTTGTTTTGATATATTAGTGTGAGCAGGTGGGGCATGCTTTGCTGATTGCTCACCTGGGGCATGGAAGTATTCACCACCTGTCTTCTGGTGGATGTGACTGTGCAGGCAGGGCGAGTCTGTGTTGCTGTTACTGTGTGTGAGATGACTGAGGGCGTGCTGGATGGACACTGGCTGCTGTCTGTCATCAGTCTAGCAGTTAGGGAATGCTCACAGTCATGGAGGCACTCTCTCTGTCTGCACTGTGGGTCAGTGAATGAAGGGTGGGGTGGCGCAGGTGAGCAGGGTGCACAGTGGTGCTTGGTGGGGCAGCAAGTGAGAAGTGGGCTGGGTGGCCAGGGAATGCAGTGGTGCTTCCTTGGCCCACTCGGCATGGTGGCAGTGAGGAGTGGGGCAGGGCAGGTGGCTGGGGAGCACTTTTTATTCACTGCTCACTGGGGGAGCAGAGGGTGTGGTAGATGGGGCTTGAGGGGTGGGAGATGGGGATGTTCATACTATGGTCCCTGGTGGTCAGTGCATCAGGGTTGGGGGGGGGGTTCATGCTGCTAATTACCAGGAGAATAGGAGATGGGGAATGTACTCCTTTGGTCACCGGGCAAGGGTTCCTAGGCACTTCCTGTTGGGTGCAGCCAGTAATTGGGATGTAGCCTGGACCAAATGTGGTGGGGAGGGTTCAGTCTGGGTCTGATCAAGTGGGAAACTCCCGTTGTCTCTCTATGGATCTATTACTCTGTGCATGCCACCTGCCCGAATGGCCTGGGACTGCTGCTGGAGAGTCACCCTCTCTGGATCATGGCTTCCTCCCTGCTCTGTGGATGCCAGGCTCCCTGAAGCTCTTGTTCTCCTTTCAGTACTTTCCTTCCTTAGCTCCAGTCCATGTCCTGCTTACCTCTCTGGGTATGTCTACACAGTTTCTTTATCTTCTATTAGAAATTCCATGAAGTTGTGCTCCTCAGCCACGGTCACTGCTGGCTTTGTCTCAAGATGGCTACAGTATTCCAGGCCGGCTGGCAGGCCACCTTCACTCTGTTTCCCTCCTGGTCACTGTTTTCATTCAGCTTTTCTTCTAGTTGGTGTTTGATTTAATTCTTTATCGTGTCATTCAATGCTCAGTGTTCCAAGATTTTCATCTGTAACTGTTTCACTTGGTTTCTCAAGTCTTTGCTACAGAAGGACAGCGTAGTGTGTCTGAGTAAGCTGCCACCTTGGCTCGTCCTTCTGTTGTATTTTTTATTTGCATTTTTCTGCTGCCTAATGAAGTTGAGCATGTTTTAACACGTCTATTGGCCATTTGTATTTTCTCCTCTGTGAAATATCTGTTCAACTCTTTTCTCATTTTTCTATTGTGTTCTCTTTCTTTTTTCCACTGATTTATAGAAGTGATTTTTAAAAATATACATATTTTGGATGAGTCTGTGTTTGAATATATGCATTGCAAATATCTTTTCCCAGTCTTTGGGTAATAATTTTTATTGTCTAAGTAGTGTCTTTCACTTCTAACCATTTTTAACAATCAGCTCAATTTACTCTTTTTTCATAAATCCTTCCTTAAACTAATCAGCTCACACTGATCTTCCACTTCATTGATTTCCTAGAAATTGTAATCCTCAATATAGCACCAAAGTCTTCTTTCCCCACAAGACTATATGCAGTTCAATGCTAGAGATTATCTTAATGACATGATAGTGTTTTATACAATGCTGGATATAAAGTAGATTCTTATTAAATATTTGTTGAATGAACTTTGAAGGTATTACCGTAATGACAATTCCCCAAGTGGAGCCTGTCTTTTTATACTAGTAAGTTAAAAAAAAAAAAGGTTTAATATAATTCTGGTTAGTAGTAAACTTCTGTTGAGTAGAATGTTTGCTTTAAACATGTCATTTCAAAGCACTTAAGTTTTATTTTCCCCCTAAGTAATGTACCTATAAAGATAAAATATCAGTGGGTGGTCTATTCCAGAGAATGGAACACTAAGAGAAAGTAAATATTTTAAACTGTGATGTGATAACCACAGATGAAACAAGAATATCTATGTACCCATTCTTCAGTTTGACTAGCTCACATGTGCTCAGATTTTGGAAACAAGTTATCAAGATTGGATAACAAACATTTGAAGCAAATATAACAAGATATTAGCAGCAAATATTTAAGGCTTAAAACATAGCATTCACATGTTTGTCTTAGACAGCTGGGACTTCTCTATTTGTAGGAGCAATGACCCCTCTGTTATTACCAAAGCAACACATCTCAGTCCAGATTGCAAGTTCTTGGAAGACTTCTTCTACTTGGTATGTCTAGTAGCATCATGGGAATAGGCAACAGCTTTCTCACACCCAGCTCTAAAGGCAAACTCTTACAAAAGTCTATACTGATTACACTTTTTCAATCACAGCTCTTTATGATACCAAAACTATGCAAATCCCATCACTGGGGCAGAGTAATACCAGAAGTGACACAAGTAGAGGGTTTACAAATGCAGCATTACCTACCATGCTCTGCCCCAATTTGAAGACGTTTGTCATCTGAGTTCTAATTCAGCAGTTACTATGATTTCATAGTCTAGAAGTACTGTTTCACCAAAGACAAATCACAAAAGGAACTTGAAAAAGCCTGAAAAAATAAGAATGTCAAAGGATGCAATTAGTCATTTAAATCTTAAAAAATACATGATTTTAAAGAAAAATCAAAGGAAGAGGAATAGTAAATATGTCAACTCTGAACTCATCCTTGAAGCCAGGTTCTCACTGTAGCTCATCCCAATTTGAGCATCTTCCTTCTAAAGACATTGTTTGCATTAAAAAAAAGAAAAAATCGCAACTTATGTAGAGTGACTGAGTTCTTGCTACTCAACTTTTTTAAAACAGCTTCATTGAGCTATAATTTACATAGTATAAAATTCATCATTTTAAAGTGCACAATCAATGGTCTTTACAATATTCACAGAATTGTGCAACCATCACCACAATCTAACTTTAGAATATATTTTATGCTCTTTTATGTTTACATGAGAACAATAGCAACAACAAAAAAACAACAGCCCATACCCTTTAGCTGTCTTTTCTCATCCTTCTTGTCCCCAGCCCTTATATTGCCCTCAACTTGATTCTAACTTATAGGAGACTATAGGACAGAATATGACTGCCCCCTAGGGTTTCCAAGACTGTAATCTTTATAGAAGCTGACTGACAAACCTTTCTTCCACGGAGAGACTAGTTGGATTTGAACCACTGACCTTTTTGTTAGCAGCTGAGTGCTTACCCACTGCACCACCAGGGATCCTACCCCCAGCCCTAGGCAACACTAATCTACTTTCTGTCTCTATGGATTTCCCTCTTTTGGACTTATCATATAAATTAAAACGTATAATATGTGTTCTTCACTCAATTTTAATACAGTTAATTTTCCCAAATTTTTTATTCTAATCAACATGGATAGGCTTTTCTAGAATTGTAACATCATACAGTACCATTTCAGATAAGATTTTAAAAAATCACAGATATTTTAATTTATTAGTTGATTCCTTAATATCAATCATTACACATTGTACTGTCTCATGCTCTCCTCATGCTGATTTTCTCTGTACTATTTTAGGCACTGTTTTCTTCTCCCACTCCTTAGACTTTATCATTTATTTTGTAATAAGATAAATTGAATATGCTGGTTTTTGGACTCTGTATCTAATTAGACATTTGGAGAAGCTGAGGCTAAAACCCACCCTGAAAAAGGTATTTGAAGAAAGACATATTTGGTAAATTTAATCTATGAGTAAGAAAAAAGTTAAAGTACATGTTCAGCTGATTCCTTTTCCTGCTCAAACTTTGCCTACCATTCTGGTTTTGAGTGGATCTACTTATTTATGTATTGCTGTGAAGCTTATTAAATAATGGAATGAAATTCATTTCATATTATGTTGTCTGAGTACAAGACTAGCCTTAAGATATAACATGATTCTTCTGGATAAGTAGCTACACTTGAGGGGACACAGTTCAAGCTGTGATGACAAGATATGTTAGACCAAAACTCTGCAGTATTGGCAAAGAAGATTCTAGTGCTTGAAAAATACTCACTTTAAGAAATCAGGTCGATCTTGGCATCTCTCAGTTCATTAGAATCTCAAAATCATATGATTCATCATCCCCTAATCATTACTCTATGAATAAGACCAAAAGTCCCTGACAATCTCACCTCAAGCTCTCTATCCAAACCCAACTCTCCTTCTTCCTATATGTTCCCTATTTTCCAAAAGCAAAATGCTGCTCACTGTCCCCAAACAAATGAGGTTTTCTTGTGTCTTCCTGCCGTTTTTGTACATGCTGTTCTACCTGTCCTGCCCATTTCTGCCTACTAAATTCCTAAGAATACTTTAAGCCACAATTCATATATCACTTTCTCTTTGCAATGATATACAACTGATTTGCTTTTTTCTCTGATTTCCCATATCTGTATTGGAGTACTTGTCTCAGTCAAACACACAAAAGCACATTGCATCTTGATTGCTTATTTACAAGTCTGTTTTTCTTAATGTAGTCGTGAGCTCTTTGATAAGATACTATTGCATTCATGTGTGCATTCCTGGCACCTTATATTATATAGATTTATGTATCTAATATACCATTGTTGAATGAATTAATAATAAAAAATGGACATGAATTCATTCTTTTAATACTAGAACTAATTTTTCATACACCTTAAATACACCTGGCTTTTTTTTTTTTTTTTTTAAAGATTATAGACATAAAGTCAGTTTTCTGGATGTGGGTGGCAGAATAAAGGAGTTTTTTTACTATACTTTTATCCTTCAAAATATATTAAGAGACAGCACTTCTGATGATAAAATATGGAAACAGCAAAAATTCAAACACCTCTGGTGAGGTTCTGACCACTACCATGTTTGATCCAGGGAAGAGACTGAGATGGTGCAGCACATCTCCAAACTAAAAGCAAGTGTCACAGTCATGGCAGTATATTCCACCATACTGTTAGTAGAGGGAAGAGATTTGAGCTCAAAGACAGGGCACTACAGAATCGGAGACAACTCTGTGGAGACCTAATTCAATCTCATAATCTGACAGTGCATATGATGCAGAGGAAGAAACCATACCAACATCGTTTTTTATTCTCCATAACTGAACCTTCTGTGCAAAGGAGACTGTTGGATGCTAAGGGAATGTGAAGGAAGGAGAGGAGGTAGCAGTTGCCAGATCTTAACACAAAGTGTTTGTGTTTCAATAGGATTTGCAGTGAGCTGCACCAACCCACCAACTACCTAAATGCTGACACTCAGGATAGTGGGGTGGGGAGATGGTGCGGAACAGAAGGAAATAGCAGACCTAGTAGGAGGGTACTCAGCACAACCAATATACATGGACATTGTAGTTCATTCCCTTTCTTGTTCTACCCTTTGTCCCATTCCCACAGTATTCAGGAAATAGGCTGACATATTTTTAAGATAACTGATAAGCAGGGGGTTAAAAAAGCATGGCCTTATGAATAGAAACTGCAAAAGAAGAAAAGAAGAATAGGCAAAAGGTAGATGAAGAGTGTACATTATGAAAGTATTACCTGGGGGGAAAGAGGCAAAATTTTAGACAAATAGTCCTTTAAGCTTCAAAGAAATTATGCAAGATATGCTCTCTCCTCTGAAAAAAGAGGGACAAAATAAAAATACCATAAAAATAGAATAAAAGTGATTGAAAAGCCAACCAGTGACTTAGGTATGTTGTTATTAGTTGCCATTGAGTCAGTTCCAACTCATGGTGACCCCCTGTGTGCAGAATAAAGCTGCTTCTTAAGGGTTTCCAACCTGTGAACTTTTGGAAGCAGACCACCAGGCCAACATGGGTGAGTTCTAACTGACAATCTTTTGGCTAGTAGCCGAATGCTTAACCCTTTGTGCCACATATAAACCAAAAAGCCAAACCCATTGCCATCTAGTTGATTCTGACTCATAGCGACCCTATAGGACAGAGTAGAACTGCCCCATAGGAGCACCTGGTGGATTCAAACTGCTAACCTTTTGGTTAGCAGCTGTAGATCTTAACCAGTACTCCACCAGGGTTTCCTTGCACCACATATAGGCTTAAGGAAATCACACAAAAGAAAGAGAAACCAATAAAGATATAAAAATACTACGGAGAAAATGATAGAAGTGCAAAATAGCCAAAGGAGGTTAAAAAAAAAAGAAGAAAGATTAGAGTTTTGACGAATAATCACATATATTCAAAGATGTAAGGAGGAAAACCTCCCTGATCTAAAGACTATAATCTACACACTAAAAGCCACACTAGGTCTCAAAAAACTTGTTTTCATTTCTAATGAATTGAGTGGAGGTAAAAGGAAGTGGAGTTAAAGTGAGCTAATTTCTTCATTTTTTTTTTTTTGCAAGCAGTAAATGCATATTATCTAAAGTCCAATTATGTAATTTAAAAATGAGTTAATACTCTTAATATTTTTCATAATTTGACTTTATATTTGGCTGATATTTTTTTGGAAATAATATTTCATATGATGAAGAAATTTTTCTTGTATCGTATCAATTTCTTTAGGGTACACTTATGTTTATATTGCTTTTGTGAAATAAAATTTACTTTTGCTAGAGTAGTTCTTTAGTAGTATTGTGGCAGGATAAAATTTTAAACTCCGTCTATATACTGATGAATATATCTACTAATATTTATTTCTCTGTCTACTTACCCATCTGTTTTTGTATCGACGTATGTGAGCCGACCTCTTGTTTTCTTCATGTGTGGTGTTTGATGCCATCCCACAACTCCTCTGGTCTTCGGTCATTAGTGTTCAATGCATCAAATCTATTCTTGAGATGGTCTATAAATTCAGGTGGGATATACTCAAGGTGTTTTGGCTCTAGTGGACTTATTTTAATTTTCTTCAGCTTCCACTTGAACTTGCATATGAGCAAATTGATGATCTGTTCAGCAGTCGACCCATGGCCTTGTTCTGACTGATGATATTGAGCTTCTCTTGTTTCCACTGCATGTCAGAATTTAGGGTGTGCTGAGGAAATGTGTTTTTGAATGTTTATATGCCCTGTTTGCATTATTTAATATGTTGTTGTTATTGTTAGGTGCCATCCAGTCTATTCCAACTCATAGTGATCCTATGTACGACAGAACGAAACACTGCCTGGTCCTGCGACATCCTCACAATCATTGCTATGTTTGAACCCATGGTTGAAGCCACTGTGTCAATCCATCTTGCTGAGGGTCTTCTTCTGTTTTGCTGACCCTCTACTTTACCAAGGATGATGTCCTTCTCCAGGGACTGCGCCCTCCTGTTAACATGTCCAAAGTACGCAAGTTGAAGTTTTGCCATCTTCCCTTCTAAGGAGCATTCTGGCTGTACTTCTTCCAAGACAGATTTGTTTATTCTTCTGGAAGTCCATGGTATATTCAATATTTTTGCCAACACCATAATTCAAAGGCTTCAATTCTTCACTCTTCCTTATTCATTGTCCAGCTTTCACATACATATGAGGTGATTCAGAATACCGTGGGCTGCGTCCCGCCTAGTCCTCAAGGTGACATGTTTGCTTTTTAACACTTTAAAAAGGTCTTTTGCAGCAGATTTGATCAATACAATATTTGATTTCTTGATAGCTGCTTCCATGGGCATTGATTGTAAATCCAAGTAAAATGAAATCCTTGACAACTTCAATATTTTCTCCCTTTATCATGATGTTTCTTATTGATCTACTTGTGAGGATTTTTGTTTTGGTTACATTAAGGTGTAATCCATACTGAACACACTCATCTTCATCAGTTGTGTCATTTGCATATCAAAGATTGTTATTGAATCTTCCTGCAATCCTGATCCTGCATTCTTCTTCAGATAGTCCGGCTTCTGGGATTGTTTGCTCAGTTTACAGATTGAATATGTATGGTGAAAGGATAAAATCCTTACTCACACCTTTCCTGATTTTAAACCAAGCAGTATCCCCTTGTTCTATGTGAACAACTGCCTCTTGGTCTATGTACACGTTCTGCATGAGCACAATCAAGTGTTCTGGGATTCCCATTCTTCACAATGTTATTCATAATTTATTATAATCCACACTATCGAAAGCCTTTGCATAGTCAATTAAATACAGGTAAACATATTTCTGGTATTCTCTGCTTTCAGCCAAGATCCATCTGACATCAGCAATGATGTCACTCATTCCTTTTGTCTTCTGAATCCACTTGAATTTCTGGCAGTTCCCTGTTAATGTACTGCTGTAAATATTTTTGAATTATTTCCAGCAAAATCTTGCTTAGACCGATAATAAAGATATTGTTTGATAATTTCAGCATTCTATTGGATCACCTTTCTTTGGAATGGGCAAAGATATGGATTCCAGTCATCTGGCCTGGTAGCTGTCTTCCAAATTTCTTGGTGTAGACTAGTGAGCACTTCCAGTGTCCTTTTGTTGAAACGTCTCAATTGGTATTCTGTCAATTCTTGGGGTGGGTAAATTTGAATAATAGTCTTATTAACTGGTCTTCCTTGCAGGTATATGAATATTATCCTATCACTGACAGCGTTGTACTTCAGAATAAATCTTGAAATGTTCTTTTTGACGATGAATGCTATATCATTCCTCTTCAATTTGTCATTCCTGGTGTAGTAGACCATATGATTGTCCAATTCAAAACGGCCAATACCAGTCCATTTCAGCTTACTAATGCCTAGGATATTGATCTTCAAGTGTTCGGTTTCACTTTTGACACTTTGCAATTTTCTTAGATTCATACTTCTTATATTCCACTTTCCAATTACTAATGAATATTTGCAGCTGTTTGTTCTCATTTTGAGTCGTGCCACATCAGCAAATGAAGTTCCTGAAAGCTTGACTCCATCCACATCATTAAGGTTGACTCTACTTTGATGAGGCAGCCCTTCCCCAGTTGTATTTTGAATGTTTTCCAAGCTGAGGGGCTCGTCTTTCAGCACTATATCAGACAATGTTCTACTGCTATCCATAAGGTTTTCACTGGCTGGTTTTTTTCAGAAGTAGATTGCCAGGTCCTTCTTCCTTGTCTGCTTTAGTCTATAAGCTCTGCTGAATTCTGTCAACCATGAGTGACCCTGCTGGTATTTGAAATACTGGTGACATAGCTTCCAGCATCATAGCACCACACAAACCACCACAGGACGCCAAACTGACATATGAGTGGTCATCATATTTTTTTCTAAAAAACATTTTAAGAACCATATGGCATATAGATACTTTTATTGAAGTAATTGAAGTATATTAAATAATTTTGGCCTTACCTCTAACATATGTTCTTTCTTAATTTTAAGTATAGTATTTCCCAGAGTATTATATATATATGTATATATATTTGGCAATATGGAAAATATGTCTCATCATAAATAATTTTGGGAAATGCAGAGGAAATACAACTAGTTTCCTTTAATGCACAATTATGAGAATCTCTATGCTATTGTGTTTTAAGACACTGTAACAGGAAAAAAAAATGCAGTATTTCAAAAACTTACTTGTTGAATATTTTTTTTTCTTTTAGCTCTTCTGCTTGTTCTGGGACTGTCGATAAATCACACTTTGAGAAGCCTCTGCAGGGTGGTTTATCTTAATTTGCAACTATATGTCCAATATATTTATTAATATTTTTTATGATAGGGAATTACATTCATTAATTAAAAAAATGACTAAGGACATAGCTTTACCTTAAAATATTCCATAAGTATTAAAATAATGTTACAATGACTTTTTGATATCATGGTATAAAAATGTTTTACATTAAAAATTAGATCAACTAAGGAAAATACTTTAACTGGAATCAAATATTCCAAAATTATAATAGTGGATGTCTCTACCTATCATGAAGGGTGGTATTTCACCCCTTCTTTATGCTGTTTGTGTTTTCCAAGGATCTTCAATAATTGTGCATCATTTCAAAGATTAAAAGTATAGGTTAAAATGGAAAGCAAATATAAAAAATATATATATAGGATTTGCTATATCCTACCTCTGAGATTTTTGCAAGTGGATGAATCTTTTGAGATTTAAACAAGATGAGAAAAGTAACCTTTGTTCCATCCTCTACCTTGTGCTCAGTTTTTGCCCTTCCCAATTGCATATGTAGGGTCACTGTGAGTCGTAATCAACTCTATGGCAATGGGTTTGGTTTGGTTTTTGCTCCAGTTTTACTGTAATACATAATTTCACCCAAAACATTATCATCTCTCACCTTTCAAAGCATTGCAAGCACTGTTTCTTCTTTTTCTTCTTTTAACTGGCCAAATCCTCTAAAATCAGGTTTCTTCTCTTCTGAGAAGCTGTCACTGCTTCCTTCAATCCTACCTCCATCCCCCAAGATCTCCAAAGAACCTGAGTTTGCTATCTCTCCCCTGTAATCTCATCACTAACATATGAACTCCATAATGGTAAAGACTTCTGTTTCCTCTGTTTACTGCTGTATCTGGAATACATACATCAGTGCCTGACATTCAGCATCCACAATTCAATGTTGGTTAAAAGCCACTGCAGCTATTAGTAATAAGTATTTGAGAAATACTGCTAAGACAAGGTCTGTGTATTTTAAGTAGTACTTCAGCTGTTCAATAAATTTTATTTGTATTCTGTGTAATGATTGCAATTGAAGTTTGCTATGGCTGAACTCAGTATTTCCTAGCATTATCAGTATTTTTTATTTTATTATACATCTCAAGCGTAACAACAATTGTGAGCATGGCACAGGACCAGGCAGTGTTTCATTCTGTTGTACATAGGGTTGCTATGAATCTGAATCAACTCGACGGGACCTAACAGCAACAACCTCTTTATTCTCCTTTGCATATACTCTCCTTCAGTTTCAGTTGACATTGTGATGTTGGCATTTGTGCAATGAATAGCCATCTGGATGAGCTGGTTAGAATGGACAGTGAAGATTATTTTCCTAGTTTAATGGATGAAAACTTGTCACAAAATGCATTATGAAGTGGGCACCAGTACCATGGATTTCTCCAAATTCAAGACTTCATTAAACTTACATTAAAACCAAAAACCAAACCCACTGCCATCGAGTTGATTTCGACTTGTAGAAAACCCCATAGGACAGAATAGAACTGCCCCATAGGTTTCTAAGGCTATAAATCTTTACGGAAGCAGACTGCCACATCTTTCTCCCATGGAGCAGGTGATGGGTTCAAGGATTCCAACCACCGACCTTTTGGTTAGCAGCTGAGTGTTTTAACCACTGTGCCACCAGGGCTCCAAACTTATAGCAGCCAAACTCTTAACCACATGCCACCAGGGTTCCAGACTTACGTTAGACTCTCTTAATTGTAGCTTTCAATGTCTGAAAAACTTGTTCCATGGTTTCCTAAATATTTAATTGAATAAGCCTTAGCTCAGTCCTGTCCCTTGAAAAAGGTATGCGTTCTCCTGTGAAGATTTTACTTTGTCCCAAGCTCATGCAAATTTGTATTTTTAAACCAAAATATACTAGATATTTTCAGAATGACAGCATCTTTGTAACTCAGTCACCAATTTTTTTTTTTTTTTCCTGGCAGAGCTAGGTCTTGAGGTTGGTGTAAGTATGTCAATTTATAGAAGATGGTACCTGCAGTGAGTGGCTAAAAGAAGGGAATCTCATCAGCTATTTAGCTTAGATTTGGCCACAGGCTCCATTTTGAGATTCATATAACAGAGTAACAAACAACAGAATAACAGAGTTCACAAATCACAGTGACTTAAAAAAGCTAAGATACGAGTCTATTTCTTACATACAAGTCCTGAGGCAGCTCAGGGCTGGCATGTCAACTCTGGTCTTCAAAGTCCTTAAGGACTGAATTCCCTTCAAGCTCTCCTTTTGCTGTCTCTAATGCCAACTGGCATGGCAGGTTCATCCTAACAGTCTAATATGCCAGCCAGAACTCCATCCTTCAAATTCACATTCTAGGCAGCAAGGCTGAAGAAAGGAAGAAAAATGGCAGCCCAGGGTATGGACTAGTTTTCTTTAAGAAGGGTTTTCAGAAGCTGACACTTCATTCCTTTTCTAATTTTATCACAGAGTCACATATATTTTCAAGGTAGTTTTTATTCTGCCGGGCCAAATACTTTGCTAAAAATTAGCTGCTTTATTTTTAGAAAAAATGACCACCTCTGCCAAGCTACCTGAAAGAAGTTGGGTAAGAGTCAATGAAGGAGTGTACCTGGAATGAAAGTGGGGAATATTATCAGGAGACATAGTTATGAATATTGAGAGTAAAACACGGATGTCCAGTATACGGAGAACAAAGAAATATAAACACAAATAAAGGGAGAGATAAAATTTATCATTTTATGAAGTGAAACTTAGGACAAAGGAATGGCAAAGAGGGATAAAACATGCTTTATGTTGAATTTTTAGCATCTGTACATGTGGGCATAAGCAGATTTTTATACCCGATGCCAATGTTTTCCTAGTTTGCAGATTTCCCAATAGACAGCTAGGTAAAGTTAACATTTTTCCTAAGAACCCAGACTTGCTCACCACATAGATGGTGGTATATTCAGTTGCTAACTAGCTTTTATGCTTTATTTATTTTTTAGTTTATGGATTTCCTGTTGCTATGATAATATCAGTTTCTCCACGACTTAACTTTGAACATTTAATTTCTTGAAGGGGAAGTTAATTTTTAAAAGGGAGAGGAAAGCGAATAAATAAAAGTCAGCTACAATGGTTCTCAGCTTCTCAGCTGTCTATGGAGAGGAGATAATTTTCACTCCTACAAGTATAGGGATGCAGGGAAATCTGAGTTGTCCTGAGGAACAAGAGATCTAAACTCTGGCCTTTGCTGCGTGCTAATTTTGTGATTCTCTTCTAGAAAATTTTCCATGAAAAATTACTTCAAAAACTTTACTTTTTATATGGGAGTATATAAAAATAAAAGGGGTGAACTATATCAGTGGTCTCAAATAGGGGTGATTTGGAGACATGTGTGGTCATCACAACTGGGAACTGATAATGGTGTCCAGTAGAGGCCAGGGATGCTGCTTATCATCCTGCAGTGCACAGGGCTGTCTCCTCTTACCCCAACAAAGAATTATCCAGCCCAAAATATTAGTAGTTCTGAATTGTGAAACCCTGATAAATATGAGTCTATTTGGAAGAGAGAATACTCCTTATTAGTGCTGAAGAGTTACTTTAAATCTACCTTTGATTTAAAAACCCCCTTTCTACAATTAAATCTGTCAAACTCTAAGATGTGGTTCATGCAGTGCAAGGATGTCTAGGGATGTTGTTGTTGTTAGTTGCCATTGAGTCAATTTTGACTCACGGCAACTCCCATCTTAAAATCATAAGCAAATGGTATGTATATATACATCTGCATATTTTTATGGGGTCAGGTCCACAGCTTTCATCTAATTCTCTAAGAGATTTATGACCCCACAAAGGGTAAGTAAAGAGCCAGCCACTGAGTTTATTCACAACTTCAAAGACTTCTAGTGTATTAATCAGGCACTCTTTTCCCTCAGATGAGCTAAGCTTTTTCAGGCATTGTTTCCCTGCACATTCTATGACCTTACTCTATTAAGGCACGATACTCACTGAAATATAGTTTAAAGATTTCCGATTAAATCCTCTTATATCAATAGGAATAGTATTGACAAGTAAAGTTCCTTCTGGAGATCTTGTGATTTACAAAGCCAGATTCCCCACTTTAACACACATTTCTATAATTCACTCTTGAACACATTAAATATTCTTGATGGTTCATATTGCTTAGGCATTTAGGATAATAATAAATCTTATACGGTTAACAGTATATTTCTCTAAAACCTGCCCTTTGTCCTTTTTTCCTATACTGGGAAATGACATTACTATCCATCCAAGTGCCACATCAGAAACAATAAGGGAACATCTCCCTCACCCCCTCACTTTCAACTCCAATAATTTTTCATGTTCTATCCATTCTGCTTTCTAAATATTGCTCAAATGCATCCTCTCTTCTCAACCCCTGCTAGCATTACCTCAATTCAAGGCTGAAGCCTCTTTTAGTTGAACTACCTCATTAATAGACTTCTAACTTCTAGCTCTGATTCTATGTCTGCTGTTTTTCATTTGATTCTTCACACTCCTGCAGAGTCATCTTTCTGAACTGCAAATCTGATCTGGTCACTTCTCAGTTAAAAACAGTGAATGTCTCCCTACTAACTACATGATAACATCCTAACTATAGCAGGGCAATCGGATCTTATAAACACAGTCACAAGCTCCCTTTCTAGCCTTCTCTCCTGCTGTTGCTGCCTCCTCTGAAGGGCGGGCTGTAAGTGCACTGACTTCTCACCATCTCTAAAAACAAAAACAACAACAAAAAAACCCCATTGCCGTTGAGTTGATTCTGGCTTGTAGAGACACTAGAGACGTGGTTTTCTGACTCTGTCCTTATTTTACTTGAATGGTTTTCTCTCTCTTGTTGACATACTATTCATCCTTCATAAGGAAGCTGGGCTTTTTCCAGTTTCCATAGTTGAGTTCATTATTCTCTTATTTCTGTTCAAAAATCATTTAGTACTTATTTTGGTATCTTATTCACCTTTGTTTTCCAGTCATCTTGCACAGTTCATGGCACATACATATATTTTCAATAAATGTTTCTTTAACTGAAATGACAACACTATGCAAATTGAGGACTACTCAGTGCTGGGCCGTCATGGAAAAGCCTTGTGTTGTTGATCAGGCTAAGTAAGAATGAAGTCATGGGAGAAATGAGAGAAAAAGTTCACTATCAACTCCAAAAATTCTAGCCTGCATTTTAGTTTTCTAAACTACTGTAATCAGGGGCATAAATAAAAAAGGTTCCAAAATTCTCTGAATAATTCATAGGATTCCTCATTTTATGTATATAGTGAGATATAACCTTAATCAAACAGTTTTTCAGTTTTGAGATCATTGATTTCAAAATGTAGAGATGACAGAAAGTAGTTTTAATGCCTCATAGGTAATATTTGCATTTGTACTTCACTGCTATTTTTTTAAAGGTTCCTAATACCATAATATTCAAAGTAGAATGCAAGTGAATCCTAAATTTTATAATATATATACATCAATGTTCTAAAAGTGTTGATTTCTCTATTTTTTTAATCATAATTTTTATTACCATTAATGAAAATTATATGCAGTAGCTGCATTGCAGATAGTTGAGGAAAGGTAGGGGTTCACAAGCTCTAAGCATATACCAACAAAAGAATAACATTAGGAAATTTTTGTTAAAGACATTAAATGACCTGAGGTAAATTCAGGATACCTAGAAACTAGGGACAATGTACTGTAAATAAAAACAACCCCTTATATTTTTGATAACCTCTATGTAAATCTCAATTCTCAGAGCACTGAGATTTACATAGAGGCTATCAAAACGTAAGGAGCAGTTTTTAGGCTCCAGAAATTGATGGAATACCAACTGAGATGTTTCAAGAAATGGATGCGATGCTGGAAGTGCTCACTCGTCTATGCCAAGAAATTTGTAAGACAGCTACCTGGCAAACCAACTGGCAGAGTTCCATATTTGTGCCCATTCCAAAGAAAGATGATCTGAGAAAATGTTCAAATTATAGAACAATGTCATTAATATCACAGGCAAGTAAAATTTTGCTGAAGATAATTTAAAAACAGTTGCAGCAGTATATCGACAGAGAATCCTCAGAATTTAAAACTGGATTCAGGAGAGGACGTGGAATGAGGGATATCATTGTTGATGTCAGATGGATCTTGGCTGAAAGCAGAGAATACCAGAAAGATGTTTACCTGTGTTTTATTGACTATGCAAAGGCATTCAACTGTGTGGATCATAACAAATTAAGGATAACATTGTGAAAAATGAGAATTCCTGAATACTAAATTTTGCTCATGTGGAACCTGTACAGAGACCAAGACACAGTCATCGGCAGAGAACAAGGGAGTAATGTGTGGTTTAAAATCAGGAAAGGTGTGCGTCAGGGTCGTATCCTTTCACCATATTTATTTAATCTGTACGCTGAGCAAATAATCTGAGAAGTTGGACTATATGAAGAAGAACATGGCATCAGGATTGTAGGAAGACTCATTCACAACCTGCAATATGCAGATGACACAACCTTGCTTGCTAAAAGTGAAGAGGATTTGAAGCACTTACTGATGAAGATCAAAGACTACAGTCTTCAGTATGGATTACACCTCAACATAAAGAAAACAAAAATCCTCACATCTGGACCAAGAAGAAACATCATGATAAACGGAGAAAATATTGAAGCTGTCAAAGGTTTCATTTTACTTGATCCACAATCAACTCCTGGGGAAGGAGAAGTCAAGGAATCAAAGGATGTATTGCATTGGGCAAATCTGCTGCAAAAGACTTTTTCAAAGTGTTAAAAAGTAAAGATGTCACTTTAAAGACTAAAGTTGTGCCTGACCATGGTATTTTCAATTGCCTCATATACATGTGAAAGCTGGGCAATGAATAAGGAAGATAGAAGAAGAATTGATGCATTTGAATTATGGCATTGTCAAAGTATACTGAATATACCATGGAAGGCCAGAAGAATGAACAAATCTATCTTGGAAGAAGTACAGTGAGAATGCTCCTTAGAAACAAGGATGAGACTGTCTCACATACTTTGGACATGTTATCAGGAGGGACCAGCCCGTGGAGAAGGACATCATGCTTGGTAAAGTAGAAGGTCAGCAAGAAAGCAGAAAACCCTTAACGTGATGGATTGACACAGTGGCTGCAATGATGTGCTCAAACAGTAGTGATTAGGAGGATGGCGCAGGACTGGGCAGCGTTCCGTTCTGCTGTACATAGGTTTGCTGTGAGTCAGAACCAAGTCAATGGCACCTAACAACAAAAACATGTAAATCTCTTCATTAAAAACATGGTGGGCTTTTTCATCTTTGGCACTACTTACACGTTGGTCAGGATAATTCTTTGTTGCACACGCGTTTAGCAACATCCTTAGTCTCTACCAAGTAGATGCCAATAGCAACTGCCCCTCCTTCCATGCTAGTTGTGACAATCAAAAATATTTCCAGACTTTACCAAATTCCTCTGGGATGTGGACTACATTGTCCCTGTTGACAACCAGTGACAGAGGGCAATGGTTGACATTCTTAACTAGAAACATTGTTGTTGTTAGGTGCCATTGAGTTGGTTTCGACTCATAGCAACCCCATGTCACAGAGTAGGACTTCCCCATAGGGTTTTCTAAGCTATCATTTTTACAGGAGGAGTTAGCCAGGTTTTTCTCTCTCAGAGCCACTGGGTAGTTTGAACCACTAACCTTTCAGTTAACACCCGAGCACTTAAATGTTGCACCACCAGGGCTCCTTATTGTAAATATTAATAGGTAAGAAATCTGATACTTGTATACCAATGTTCATCACATTTTAATTCCCAATAGCCAAAAGGTGAAATCAACCTAAATGTCCATCTATAGATGCATGTATAAACAAAATGTAGTATATACATGCAATGGAATATTACTCAGCCATAAAGCGAAAGTTCTAATATGTGCCACTACATGGATGAACCTTGAAAACATTATGCTGAATGCAATAAGTCAGTCACAAAAGGACAAATATTATATGATTCCACTTGTATGAAATATCTAGAATAGGCAAATATAAAGAGGCCAAAGTTTATTAGTGGTAACCAGGGGCGAGAGGAGGGGAAGAAGAGGGAGTCATTGCTTAGGGGGCTCTGAGTTTTTGTTTCTGTTAATTGAAACATTTAGAAACAGATAATGGTGATGGTTGCATAACATGATGAACATAATATCATTGAATTTTACATAGAAAAAATGTTGAGATGGCAAATGTTTTGTTACATGTATTTTTATCACAATAAAAAAATTATCAAAGGTAGTTAACAGGTAAGTGCAAAACCAGGTAAGTTTAAGTTTATTGGAAGATTGGCTTTTGTGAATAATTTATTATGTATTTTAGTGGAAAGAGTAATAAAATGTAACATCGCTTGAGGTATGATAACGGAAAAGCTTCTTAATTTCTCAAGGTTTCTGTTACCCTATCTATTAAAAAGAAGTTGGTTTAAATGACTTTTAATATCCTACCAGATTCAACCTTTTTAATGCAATGAAATTAAACAAAAGAGTTATTACTGCTCAGTGTATTCACTCACTATATTCATTGAAAACTGACTCTATGCTGTGCACTGTACTCATTAACATTTCTCAATAAGATTAAAACTAATTTATTATTGCATTATTTAACATTTATTCTTTAAAGTAATATTTTAAACTGATACAGCATTTTATTTTAGATGTGGATTTAGAACATGGCTTGTTATTGGCCTCATATTTCAGATTTCTCAGAAACTTTGAGCTATCAGGCAAGAAGACTTGAATTTAGTGGGGATATATTCTCTATCTACCTCTTCCTTCTCGCTCTCTACCTCCTATTCACATTAGTTCTGTGCTTCATGGAGCACATTAGTTTACTACGGAGCACTTCTCCATGGATTGTTACCTGAATCTCAGTTTGATAAATGACAATCTGAGAACTAGAAAGCCCAATATGTAGACTGTAGTTACATGATTAGAAGTGAAAAAACAGAGTTAAAAAGCAGGTTTCCTGACTTCTTTCATTACACGTACCACAGTGCCTCATTAGGCTGATTTCATTATATCCGAAGCATACTGACTTCTGGGATTGTATTAAAGCCTTAAATCCATTGCAAATGTAAAACTGAACATGTAGGAATCATGTGTTGTGTTTATGTTGTTCATGGAAGTAAAAGAGGACATATTGAAATAAAATATATTAGACTTCATCTGAACCAACGGTCCCTGGAGGCCCAAGCATTTAGGTTGTTGTTGATTCAAGTATTATTGAAGAAGTGATTTAATTCCAAAGTAATAGGATAGTGGCACATTGGTTATGTGTTTTACTTCTTTCAGAGTTAAAGTCATATGGCATTGGCTTGTATTTGAGAAGTACCCTGGAAAACACAGTCAGGATACCTTAGAACTCTGATTAATTTCAAGTTTAATGGCAGTAAAAGCTACTCATGATTCAGCTAGTTGTCTGATTTACAAGGGCAGTCAGCTCTCTGTTGGAAGTGTATGTGTATACATACATATACTCCCATTTTCTAGTTTGTAATGGTGGCAAGATTGAAGGAAAGGTGATAGGGAATTGACCCATTCTCACATTAAGTTCAAAAACAGCCTAGTTGCCTTCATTATACTTGTATCATTCTCTTACTTCCTCAAGAAAAACAGAACCATTTCAAGAGACCTTACACATGCTACATTTTATAAGGACTTTCCAGAAATACATTGTAGGGTAATTGATGCAAGACATTTCTGTTGTCCTTAAGCTTATAATATTGTTACATTCGCCTAAAGAGCAAAACATTTGGGGAGAAGGAAAATAAAATTTAAGTTGAATACATTTTATTTTTCTTTGTTTCTAATTCATTTTGGATATAATTTCATTTAAAGGTAGTGTGGTGAATAGAGATGGCCTCTGGCGTAAACAGCTAGATGTTTTTCCAAGTTGAGGGGTACAGAGACCTTAATAACATAGGAGAATCTCTGAACCTTTTTCCAGACCAACAGTTTTATTTAGCAGATTAGTTGTCATTGGCCTCGCCTCCCTTTCTTTGACTCCTAACCTTGCCTTTGTTGGGGTCGGGGGGGACTAGTTAACCTGATTATATTAGGTTAATAAAAAGACAACTCAGAAAGTCCAGCTTGCTGATTCATAAAAGGCATCCTGTCATTTATTTAAAAGCTAGAGGAAAAAGAAATATCATTTCACCAAAACAAGAGCAGCAATGTCTAAAGCATTTAGTGGTTGAAAAATGTCAGTGGGTATTAGAGGGAGAAGCATTGTTTTCGCTTGTTTCATGTAATAAAGTATAAACTTAAAATGGATGTGGCTTGACAGAAATATTTACACAAGGAGAAGGGAGCCATGTTAGCATTTAATGTTGTGATTGAAGGTACTCTCCTTCCACTATGAAAAAATAATGCCTTTCTTCTAGCATGCTTTGATTCCAATAGAACTCAGGAGGATATGCACATGTTAACATTAGACAGGATTTCACACAGTTGCATAAGGGAGGTTT
The DNA here is from genome assembly GCF_000243295.1 of Trichechus manatus latirostris. Classification (NCBI taxonomy): domain Eukaryota; kingdom Metazoa; phylum Chordata; class Mammalia; order Sirenia; family Trichechidae; genus Trichechus; species Trichechus manatus. The sequence continues at coordinate 76,745 of NW_004443983.1, read as the reverse complement.
GCGAAAACGAGGAATAAATATCACAGCCATTCATTTCATAGTGTTCTCCAATCTGACTGCAACTGTTTCTCTAGGCTGCACATTGGTGAACAAAAAGGAAATTAAAATGAGAGGCAGGAAACAAGGAACCTAGGAAGAAGGAGTTTTCAAAAACATTTTTGGCTTTAGCAAAAACAATTTACAGTCATTAGCATGAGTAAAATTCCTGTTTAGCCTAGGTTAATGAAAACATTCTAAAAGCATAGCTTTTTCAGAAAAAAACTCTTCTCTGAAAACCATGAGTGAGGATCAAGAGGAGCCAGAGTAAACATTCCCTTTTTATGTAGTCAAAATCCACCCACTTCCTCAGATTATGGGGTACATTTCCTCATTTACTGTGTTTTTCTGTGTTCCTGGAAGAAGAGAAAGTATCCTGGTGACTGTTGCTAAATTGGCTTCTTTAGCATGGCTCCTCACAATGCACACATTATACATTTTTTGCCAATCAAACAACCCCTTTGCATGTTATTTTCCTAAGTGCGCTATGTGCATTACATGTGTGTGCGTTATTTATGTGGGCCCATTATTTGAGATAAATACTGTGCACTTCATTACTTTTTACACTATGCACTTTATTACCCTCAAACCTTTAAATATATGAAAGTATTGGTAACTCCTTGGTTGCGAAAATGTCATATTGTTAATAGCAGCTGAAAGAAGAGAACAAGACAATTAATCTGATTGTGGTTTTATTTTTTGGCAAATCTAAACTGTGGCTTCTTTTAGTTGTAGGATATTGGACACAGGATGTACAGCAGCTCTCATGCTGAGATATACTGGGAAGTGGGCTTGGGATCATTTTAAGAATCAAGTTCTCAGCTGATCTGTGGAATCATCTAAAAAAAATTTTTAAGTTGTTCAGTGCTTATGTCTTGTTCTAAAAAGGAAATATAGGAACATGGCAAATGCATTTTTACCTACGCTCTGATTTACTTTCTTCAGATATTAATGCCCATCCCACTTTTTTTTACAGATGAGGAAACAGATGAGAATCTCAAAAACTACCTTGCCCAAGCTCTTATCACTATTGTAGGATGGAACTTAATTTTGACCCTTAAACTCCAACACCATGACATCATACTAGCCACTCTAGTTAGACTTTGCAAGCAATTGTAAATTGATAGCTTCGTAAAAAAATCTCCATATTAGCTCACAACTAAGGATAAAACCATAGATTTGTACTTCATTCAAATTAATTAATTAACTAATTCTGCATGTATCCTGTGGAAAGAGAATATTTAAGTTATTCGTATTTGCACTTAATCATAAGAGATTGGTTCTCTTGACTTAAATTTTGGTGGTTCATTTGTGCTTATTTCTAGAAAGCCTTCCTCCCATACCTGGAGGACACTGTTGCATTCCGGCTCAATGGCAGCCACAGCACCAGCCACTTACGTGCTATGAGTTTCAGGGTTTGTGAGAATCTGCACTCTATCTGCAAGTATCCCTGTGCCCTAAGGAGAGTGAGATTAAATTGTTGTTGTTAGTTGCCGTAGAGTCGATTCTGACTCAGGGCAACCCCATGTGTGCAGAGTAGAACGGTGCTCCATAGGATTTTCAATGACTGTGACCTTTTGAAAGAAAGGAGAAACTAAGGAACAAATGACAACCGTTTATACCTGATTTTTTGAAAAAGGTGCTCTGCATTTTCATTGTGCGGTGGCTCTCATAGATTATGTAGCTGGACTGGTAATTTGGAACTGTTATTGAAAGTGACTGCCTGATGCACCAGCTCAGATGAGGAGGGCAACTCTGAGGTACATGATACTTCAGGTATCAGCTACTCATTTTGGAAAATGACCATCTAGCCTTAAAATTTAAATATCATCTAGCTAAACAATTGCTTTGTCAGGCACACACACACTTATTTGATATCCTCAATATGCCAAGCACTACTGCAAGTTTATTCAGTGTGTCTTGCTTATGGGAGCACATATTCCTTAGGCAGGACCCGTGCTTCTGCTGGGCTCAAGAATGCAGGGGCAACCACCAGGGAACCACACTTATGTTTGAGAAAACGTCGTAGATAATTCATGAGAAGAGATTATTTGTGTCAACTCATAACAGCCATGACACTAGAATTAGCAGTAGCATTTTTCCTCGTACTAAAATAATCATTTTCAAGGGGATTTTCTCATAATTAGTGAAGTATGAAATGAAATATTTTCCCAAAGTAGTTAGATGTTTGATAGAATTTAAAGATTACAATTACGCATATTTATTCATAACTGACTTTTTTCCTAGTTTAATCATACGTGTTGAATTATATATGTATCCATTTAATAACCAACAGAATTAAACTTCTTACAACTTGGAACCAATGCATGAGCAGAATATAAAACATGCAAAATGGGTAAAAGGAAATAGCACACGATGTTTCAAGAGATGAATGCAGGTCTTTTTATCTGTGTACATAGAATGCCTCATCTACTTTCTTTTCTCAAACTGGTGACACATTGCCTATCTGTCTTTGAAAAACCATAATATATTATCATTTTTATTACTGAAAGCTCTTCGTAGCTTTTTCCCACATCTCCAAGATATTGGCCCAACTCTTTACAATAGCATTTTAAAAATTTTTGTTCAATCCTCCTAAAAAAGTGGTATTGAGTTCCTTATTCAAGTTTTCTCTCTTATTAGAATTCCTTGTCCCAGGCAGATCATGACCATGGCAGGGGCATCAGTGGCAGCATCAAGAAGGTACCCAGCTGTTAGTTACATCTTCAAGCTATGTAATGAGCTATACTGAAAACAACAGGGGCTTTGAGTCTGTTTGCTGAGAATTGGCATATCTAACAAGTTCCTGAACCAAACCAAAAACCAAACTCATTGCCATCAACTTGATTCCAACTCATAGCAATGCTATAGGACAGAGTAGAACTGCCCCATAGGATTTCCAAGGAGCAGCTAGTGGATTTGAACTGCCAATCTTTTGGTTAGCAGTTGTAGCTCTTAACCACTACACCAACAAGTTCCCGGAGGATGCTAATGCTGCTGGTTAGGGACCAGGTCTGAGAACCACTAGCAGAGCAGTGGTTCTCAAAATGTATTATATATAGGAATTACTTGGGGATCTTGTTAAAATGTAGATTCTGATTCAGTATATCTGGGGTGGAACTGGTTCAAAGCCCTGCAAAAAACCAAAACCAAACCTGTTACCGTGGAGTTGATTCTGACTCATAGCAACCCTGCAGGACAGAGAAGAACTGCCTCACAGGGTTTCTAAGGCTGTAAATTTTTACGGAAGCAGACTGCCACATCTTTCTCCCCTAGAGTGGCTGATGGGTTTGAACCCGACCTTTTGGTTAGCAGCCAAGCACTTAACCACTATGCAACCAGGGCTCCTGTAATAAGCTGTAGGCACTGTAAAATCTACTCTTGCCACCTTCCCCTGACCACACTTAGCCCTCTGCACATCACAGAATATGAGAATGATAACATTTTGATAACTGCATAAATGAAAAAAAAAATCCCCTTATGTGTAACACCCATTCTTGAAGGTTTAGGCTCAACTAGATAATCAATCGCACATGATCACAATAGGCTGCATTTGGCAATGGCTTCATCAGACAGACACAACACGATAAACAAAGCTTGCCAGTCGTATAGTATCACATGTATGTTTCTCTTCCAAGAGAGTCCCCAAATGTGTATAGGGTTAGAGCCTTTCTTGTATCCTGCAAAGTGACAGCTCAATTATGAGGGATTGTGAGCCACCCTGACTTACACTCCCCATTTCCCAAATGGGAATCAGTATTTCTTTTAACAGCCCATAAGCAAGAAATATGAAAAGTTACAAGAATGCACTGCTCTTAAAAAAAAAAAAAAGCCCACTAGGGATTTATATTCATTCACAGTCCTCCCAAACCAGATGCAATTCACCTATCAAGATATATTTTTATCATAAGCATTGCTGCCTAGTAACCACCTCTGTTGCAACTACTCATCTCTGTGGTTACAGTCCCAAATGTGTGGGGTGGGAGCGGTGGATTTAGCTCTCACATGCTAGTGCTAAACTCGATTTAATCTCACTGAGCCAGACTTTCTTTACCAGGAAAATGGAAAGAATATCTACTTCCCAGCTTAAAATAGCAGCCCTGGTGGCACAGTCGTTAAGAACTCGGCTGCTAACCAAAAGATCGGCAGTTTTAATCTACCAGCTGCTCCTTGGAAACCTTATGGGGCAGTTCTGCTCTGTCCTTTAGGATTTCTATGAATTGGAATCTACTTGATGGCAATTTTTTTTTGGGGGCAGGTTAATACAAAATTTTTTTTTAAAAAGTATTTAGCTCAGTATTAAATGTAGTGAAATCTAACAACTTTTTATCCTTACATTTTCCATGCTTGGCGTAATGCCTGGCTTATAGTAGGCATTACATATATTTTCATTTAACTGAACTAAAGTGAAAACTTATTGCAGCTATTAGTTTAATAGTTAGGGGAAATAAAACGTATTAAAAAAATACTTTTGGTCTTCATAGTTACTACTTCTTATAATGCAGCATACGTGACACATCGGCCCATAGCTTAAAAATTTACAAATTGTTTGTATTTATATAAAAAATTATTTCATAAAATAAGAAATATATAATTCATATGTATAAATTATATATTTATGATTTAAAATGTGTAAATTATATGATTTATAATTTAAATATATAAATTATAGATTATAAAGAAAAGTATAACAATTACACCAAGGTCCAAATAATTGCAGAATTATGAGACAGTTCTGTTTGGAGAAACTTTTGGTAGTATTTTTAGCTTTGCACTAGCTTTGCGTGTTGTCTTAAACATTTTTTGGAAGTGCTGCCCTTACTACGTAGACATGCTCTTACTCACTTAAAATGCTACTTATATAAATTAATTAACTTGACGTTTAATGACTCAAGCCCAAAAATAGTCTAGTATCATTCATACTTTGCTTATCACATTTAGGCCTGGAAAAATTTACAAAAATGACCACTGAAGTACTTGAGAACTTTGATCTATTCTGTCTGAAAAGTGAAGAAAATCTTAACTGGTTTTAAGCAAAGCCTTTTTGAATTGAATGTAGCAATTAATCCACGGATCTGAAGAATGAGTCAGAAAGCATTTCCGTGGAAGGCACTTTAACTCATAGTTGGTTTTGCAGGATCTTGGTGTATGTAAGTGATTTCTTTTTTATTTCAATGCTGGGTTTATTTATTTGACTTGTATAATTGTGTTGGTGTGTTGCATGTCTCCATACTTGAAGCAAACATTCAAAAAGAGAACATGGAGGTTTAAAACTTTTTGATATTTTAAAATCTATAATAATGGAAGTTCATGCAATTATTAAATTGGCAAATTACACATGAAAAGACATTTGAGGATTTTTTTTTAATGGGAAAATAACATTTGAACCTGACGTTAATGGATTGAAGGTGATATCTGACACCATACAGGGAGAGGTCTGTAATAAATCTTCAAAATTCAGTAAGAAAAAATGCATTCCTTTAATAGCCAATCTTAGAATTCAATCAGCAGACATGGACTTGTTCTACTGGTTAGATTTTATTCTCTGCTATTTGTGTACTTCCACTGATGGCTAAATAACTGCTTCCATGAGACACCTAAAGAATTGGTGGAACAGGAAAAGCCTCAAAAATATTGTTGGATCTTACCTTGAACAAATGGTAATCAAATAAAACTCTCTCTTAATTTAGTAAGAAGGAATGGGTTAGTTTCTTCCCTTCGATTTGCCATTAAGAAAACATCTGCAACTGTAGCTATTATTTATTGCTTTCAGCTGATGACTTTGCTGTTCCTTTACTGAAAAATGTCTTCCATATGAGCTCCCTTTTGCTTCTTTCCTCATCGTACTTTAAACATTTCCTCCACAGAGTTTACTGACTGCTCTTTGAGTCATTATCTTTATTACATACATAGAACATTAGATAGTATAAAAGGATACCTTAACTCCTGACATTCTCTATGGAAACATCTTTCGTTTTTCTCTCCATTAAACTTAATGCTACACAATGAACCCTCTCCTCACATATCAATATAGTCTGGTTCCAAAAACTAGGTTGTTATGCAAAATCAGCGTTATGTGAAAATGGCGAATGACCACATCAGATCACAAAATGGAGGATGACTATACTATTACATAACTGCCAAATTATATCATGGCATAACTGCCAAATCTCTGAGAATCATGGTCCAGCCAAGTTGACACATAACCTTAACCATCAAAGCCAGGGTTACTCTTGCCTCGCAACTTGGCCTTTGTTACTGCCAGACGTATGTCATCAATGCACAAAATAGTCAAATAGTAGATTTTTTGCTGTTGTCATAAATGCAAAATGTTGAATAACAAGATAGTCAATAAATGGGGAGAAGGTGTACTGACTGTAATGTATTGCTCTCTCCTGCCTCGGTGCCTTTGCCCATGTTGTTCCCTCTGTTGGAAACACCCTCATCTCATAACTAGTAACAATTTATGCTCTTTGCAAACTTCAGCTCATCCCTCAATCCTTCAAGGCTCAATTCAAATGCCACCTTCTCTAAGCTCCTACTCCTATTCTTATATACTATACTTAGAAACATTATGGCACAAATCTTTTATTGTGGGTGTTTATATTTCACTTTACTTTCTGGGTGCTAGTCTTCTTTGAGGATAGAGATTACAGCTTTGTATCCATGGTTCCTAGAGCAGAATCTGCTATACAGTGAGTGATGAATAAATATTTTTGAATGAATAAATGAATCGGTGATGGATTAATTTAAGAGTTTTAGTGGCTATAGTAAATAATGACGAAGACTAATAAAGAATCCTTTACTGCAGAGTCATGAAAATATAACTGGCACATTTAATTATCTTTGTCCCAACTACAAGAAGTGTTTCCCTGTGTATTTGGAAAAAAGTTACATTTGTATGGTTTTTTGTATTATTTTCATTTCAAAGTAAAACAAAAATATTAATTATTATAGGAATGTTGCTTGTATCTAGTGACAGCTTGGGTGTCAGTTCCCTTTACATACTGAAAAGCTTACATTTCGAGATGATACACGAATAGCACAAATAGGCAGACAGGAGCAATACCGTTGAATTAAACGCTGCCTAGGGCAGTTCAGTCCGACCTTGTTCCCTCCTCTGCACAGATACGGTTGTGCATATTTTTAAGCATCTCCATGACGGAGTTTTGCCTTCACAGAGCATCTTTAATGCCAAGCCAGAGTAAAGCCTCAAAACATACTGACTGGCTGTGTTTGTTGAGTTTTTCTAGTTTTAATCTTACAAGTAGGAGATGGGGGCTAATTTTTCTGTTTGGTTGTTTGCTTATATTACTTAATGTTGGATTTTGTCTTTTTAGTTTGGAGGAGCATTATGAAAAATATCTCATTACTTTAATAGTGTAGTAACTCCTTGGTAACTCCTCAAGTGCCTTGGAAGAAAGGCCTGGTGACCTACCTCTGAAAAATCAGCCATTGAAAACCCTATGGAGCACAGTTCTACTCTGACATGCATGGGGTTGCTATGAGTTGGAATCAACTCGACAGCAACTGTTTCTTTTTTTTGTTAATGGAACTCTTGGGTTTGTCATAGAAGGATTAAATGATTTACCCTGTTGCCTTTTTTGTGTATACGTATATGTTTGTGTGTCTGCACTGGGGAAGCAACGTGCCTTCTGGAGTTCCAGTACCCCCAAATGAAAGGGCTAAAAGGCATCTCAGCTGGGCTTTAAGGGATCAAAAACACACTTAAAGACCTTAGTCTGTCTCTGACTTTTGTAGTTATTTATAAATGAATTCATTGTGTCAACAGGTTTACCTTAATAACTTTCTGGACCTGTTATAATAATGTATTGCATAAATGTCGTCTTTTAAATCATAACTTAGACAGAAGACCATATACACACTTCACCGTGGTGTTCAGCATGTTTGATGTTGAGTGAGCAGGGTGAGAATTAGGGGTGGATTAAAGTTTCATTTCTTGTTTTCCACAAAATATGTTCATTAATTACAAATATGGATATATATTCTCTTAAGGTGCTAGCTGAAAAGTATTGCAGATATTCATGTAGTAAAGCAAGACTCTAGTTCTTTGGCAGCTCTGCTGCCTCAAGGATATTTTTATGGTGATTCCATAATCTATTTAAACTACATAGACAACAATGAAAGATCACATTATACACAATGTTTCGAAAAATACTTTGTTTTTTGGTTTTAAATGTAGGCTTTACCTTAATGAAAAAGGAATTTTGGTTAAGTAATGTTTGAGGGTGATATATATGCATACAAAAGTTTATAGTTTGAGAACTTAAGAAATATCGTGAGAAGCTGATACTCCTGCAAGTGTCCAAATTTATATTAAGGTTTAAACTGTCAGGAATAATAGAAGATACTTTAGTTAAAATATAAACTAAATTTTGATTACTAACTTATCAAATGCAGCCCTGGTGGCACAGTGGTTAAAAGCATGGCTGCTAAGCAAAAGGTCAGCAGTTTGAATCCACCAGCTGCTTCTTGGAAACCCTATGGGGCAGTTCTACTCTGTCCTATAGGGTCATTACAAGTTGGAATCAACTTGACAGCGATGGGTTTTTATTTTGGTTTAACCTATCAAATATTGTTTTTATTTATGAAAGTTAAATGGAATATATGTTTAAGTATGTTCAGACATTTATAATAAAATGCTTGATAATTCACAGATGTAGTTGTTGATAGTTAACGCTATTCATAAATGATTGCTTCATTCTTAATAACTGTCATGTGTTTTTATAAACTTTTCTTACTCTTTAAACTAATAATTTGCTTTTGTTTTTCTCCTCTGACAGCTCCTTCAGGTTGGGAGGAATATCTTTAATTGGAGGCATGTCAGTTCATTTTTCTCACTTCAGATTCCTCATGACTTCTTCGGGCCAGATCTAATTTTAAAGCATCCAGAAACCTGACCATTTCAGAGAAGCAAATCCCTCAAGTTTGGCGCACAACTAGCCATTAATATGATCTGCATAAAATCATCTGCCTCTAGGCTGACAGCCATGAACAGAGCCCTGGGGGGGAGGGGGATGAAAAAGCCACAGCCTTAAATTCTTTCCCTCAGAAATTACCAAGAAGATAAAATCAGTTGATGAAACAGACTAAACAAGCAAGCCAACAAAGAAACAGAAACCAAACAAACACCGGTCTTATTTCACCACGGAAACAAATATTCCCAGATACAAGCCCAAGAAAATTAAAATCCAGCCATTAAGCTAGAAAATTATAAATTGATGTATCATTTGTGAAAGTGAAAAGATAGAGACAGGAAATAACTCTAGCCAAAATTACTCAGAATTTCAAAATATGTAGACAAAAAAAGAAACTGAACAAACAGAGGGGCATTGCAGCAATGAACAGTTTTAGGACAGGATGTTGCTGTTTGCAGAGAGAGTGGAGGTTTGCCATCCTGTGTACACCCTCAAAGCCATAATGGAGCAACAGCATTGTCACCAATTGCTTGAAAAGTTTCTGCATTCAATCCTTCACCCACATTGGTTGAGAGAGGGGGGAAAGTCGGTTTTTACCAATTACTTCTCAATGCACTTCAAATATTTGCACTGTCACTTCCATTCAGGGTAATGATGTGTGTGTGGTATTATTTGCACAGAGGATCCCATGACTTTTGAGACCACAACAAGCAGTTTCTTGCAGAAGTCTAAAAAGGAAACACTTAAAAATTCTCAAGATAATGATTTCTCTTTCTTCTATAAAAATCTGTTATCTAATAAAAAATGGACTTGTCTCAGTTAAGAAAAAAAACAGACTACAGAATAATAATGAAAAAGCATCAGTGTGGTCGAATGAATGAAAATGGGAACAAACATTTTTTAATGAAGATCATTTTATGTCATTAACAGCTAAGAAGTCAAACACAGTGAACTGAACACTAAACATTTGTGTTGAACATCTATTTGTTCTCTTACTTAATTAAAAAAAAGCCATTTGTAATTTGTATTTGACATATAACAATTTTTTATAGCCATTTATTTATGCATCATGGCAAAATGTAACAAACAGCATTTTCAGTTTATTTTTCTAAATAAATGTGTTGTTTGTATTATTTGTAGTTGCTTATTTGATTTGGTTTCCATTACCTGGAAGATAAGTTTCTTTTGAATCATTTGTATGCCTTTATCATATTAATTCAGAACTAATGGAAGACTGAAATTTCTAATAATTTTGTAGTATAAAATTATGTTTTCTACTTGCTATATTATGAGGAAAAATGCTATATATTTTTATCATGACTTTCTTGTCAAGGATTATTTTAATACTGTAGCTATACTAACTACCAGAAGTTAGTTTTAATATATTGGGGCATTGCTGGAAACAGAAATTTGGGTTTTGTGTCAGTACGGATTTTCTCTAAGTTTTCTTCTTGGAAATCTGCTCCAGAAAAAAGATGAAAATTAGATGCAAAATTTCAAGCCATAAATCATAGCTACGGGTCATCATTCTTACCAGAGTTCTGCTGAGAACTTCCATTAGTGCATATAAAAATAAATGAGTTACACTGGGGCAAAAGTGCAATTTATTCAACTCTCAGTCAAGAGCTTATTGAGTTCCTACAACATGTTCATCCCTTCTTGGGGCTGATCAACCAGAGTCAGTATTTACGATTTTTTGCTACCTCCATTAAGTAGTGTGCAGGTCAAACAAATTATTTTTAATGGGTAAACTAACAGGTCATTAGGTTTATTCCCAAACTATGATCTGAAACCAAATCTCCATTATATTGTTTGACACACTTAAATTTATTTACTCTCTATACTCTTTCTCGGTACTTAGAGTGTCCTGTAACATAACGAAGAAAATGAGTTCGTCATGCATGATTTGAACCCCTGAAAATTAATACATTGTACATGAAAATAATCCAGCTAGGAATCAAGTTGCCAGTCCCTGTGGGATATTAGTTATTGAAATACGAATGACTGGACTCATTCAAATTCTTTTAAAATCCATGCTGATTGCTGCAAGCTATGAATTCTTTGAAAACATAAATAGGAAAGTCAACTTTTTCCCAAGCATCTACCAATAAAATATGGGAAGAATGTACTCAGCGATACCTGTTGCTGTCGAGTCAATCCGAACTCATAGCGACCCTATAGGACAGAATAGAACCTCCCCATAGGGTTTCCAAGGAGCAGCTGGTGGATTTGAACTGCTGAACTTTTGGTTAGCAACTATAGCTCTTACGCACTGCACCACCAGGGCTCCACTCAGTGATAGGCAGCACTATATCTGATATAAACTATAAGAGCACCTCAAAGATTTTGCAAAGATGTTACATGATCAGACCTACTCTTCAGTGAGTTAGAGTGAGGCTGGGAATGGGTGGACCAAAAAAAAAAAGGTCTACATTTTTTCCTTGAATTTAGCTTATTTTTTCTGTTAAGCTTTAACTGTATTTATTTTCCAAGTTATTTCTCTTGTCTTCAGATTTCTTTCATCTTCTTCAAATTTCAAACTTCCTCTTTGCTAGTTTCATAATTTAAAATTTTTTTCTACAAACTCTATTAAATAATCTGAGGCTCCAGTTGAGAATTTGGGACCCTTAAGTAATACTTGAGGCCCTGGTAGCACAGTGGTTAAGAGCTCAGCTGCTAACCAAAAGGTCAGCAGTTCGAATCCACCAGCTGCTCCTTGGAAACCCTATGGTGCAGTTCTACTCTGTCTATACGGTTGCTATGAGTCAGAATTGATTTGACAGCAACAGGTTTGATTTTTTGGTTGTAAGTAATACTTTGGAGTCCCTTGGTGGTACAAACAATTAAGCGCTCGACTACTAGCAGAAAGGTTGGTGGTTCAACCCACCCAGAGGTGCCTCAGAAGACAGGCCTGGAAATCAGCTTCTGAAAGTTCACAGCCTTGAAGACCCTATGGAGCACAGTTAACTCTGCACACGTGGGGTTCATCATGAGTTGGAATCGTGTTAAAGGCAGCTAACAACAACAAGTAGTACAGATTTTTCAAATCACAAATACTAACGTAGTTATCTTCAGACTCTGAACTTTGCAATGAAGCAGAGGTATGTACATTTACAACGCAACTCTCTGCATGCTGCCCTCAATTCACACAATTATCAGGTGTAAGACAATTCTCTTTATTTATTGAGTGCCCGCTAAGGAGCATAAACTGTGCCGAGCACTAGGAAGAAAAAGGTGAGTTAATTAAAAAAAAAAAAAAAAAGACTCAGACTTTACTTTAATGGAGTTTAAAATCTAGTAGCACATAAATACATTAAATATGTAATTAAACTAATCAACAAAAATTTACAACTTTGCTAAGTGCTATGAAGAAAGGTAGATGGTACACAGAGACCACATATCAGGTCTAACCCAGTGGGGGAAATAAACTTTGAGCTGAGATCTAAAGGATGACTAGATTACTAGATGACTAGTTAAACAGGGCAAAATTGTGTGTAGGCAATGCAAAGGAGAAAGAACCCAGGGCGCTGGAAGACCAGCAAAAAGGCCAGTTTGAGAGAAGCAAAGAGAGTAAAGAGGGTATCTCAGAGAAAACTGGTGAGCAGAAAGCCAGACCTTGCCTAATCTGTAGCCCAGACAAAGAAAACATACAGCTATGAAAAATGAAAACAACAAATATACACAAGAATCATTTTTATTATTAATTGTTATTTATTGCTTGTGATGGAATTAATAGCAAGTCTATTTGGTATAACAAACGTAGGTGAGTTTAACTCTCTTAAAATATAGACACTAAGATCAGGCTTGTCACTACCCTCCACCAGTCCCCACCTACACAAAGGATTTACTTGCACCTCCCAAAACAAAATAATACAGAAAGTTACACAATAAAACAATAGGTTAAAATATATTAAAATATATCTGAGTATAAACCATAAGAAAAAGGGGGTCAAAATGAATACTGAAGACAGCAGAATTTCAACTAAATAGAATGACAATGGAACCATTAATTTATATAAGGTAAAAATTTATTTATATAAGATATAATTCTCAATGATGACGTAAAAAATGCATTCAGCAGGCATTGGTAAATTTAAAAAAGTGGAGCAACTACAGATAGACAAACAACAATACATAGAAAATGGGTTGAAACCAATGTATGCCGAACTAAATTTGCCTATATGTGACAGAAAACCCAAAATAATAAGTAAGTGAGCATTTCAGTGCTGGCATGGAACTCCATAAAATTCTAAGGGATCTAGACTCCTTCCAACTCTCTGCTCTGACATCCTCTCTTCTCTGACATCCTTAGAATATGACGCTTGTCCTCATGGTCCAAAACAGTTGCTAGAAATCTAGCCATCTCATGCATGTTCTAGGTAGCAGAATGGGGAGAGAGCTCACCGCCACCCTTTTAGGGAAACTTACTGGAAAATATCACACAATATTTGCCATTGTTCAAACTGGCCACATCAGCTTAAGAAATGAAGTCCTTTGGCTGGGTACATTGCCATATTGAATAAACATGGGATTCTGACACTAAAGAGGAGGCTGGGGAGAATGGACGATGGTATATACAACTACCTAACTCTGCCACAGGACTTTAAAAATGTAGCACCAATTCACTATGTCCTGGGATGAGTATTGGGGATTTTCGAAATTAAATTATATGCAAACAGAAGGGAATAAAAGCTTCAGCTCATATGTTCAAAAGCAAAATAACACAGTGGTCACATCATGTACACATTCAATCTTTATGGATTCCAGCATGTTCATGTCTATTTCTTTCTCTGAGCATACACCCAAGATCGGTAATGAGATGGAAAACCTCTATACATCTCCTGTTGTGAACATCTCATCATACTGACTGTGACTCTGGTTTTGGAAAGCCTTGTGCACTTTATAGGTCCCTGGTGGCATAAATGGTTTGCTCTCGACTCCTAACCTAAAGGATGATGGTTCATACCCACCCAGTGGCACTATGAAAGAATGGCCTGCTACCTGCTTCTGTAAAGATTACAGCCAAGAAAATCCTGTGGAGCAGTTCTACTCTGTAACACATGGGGTCACCTTGAGTCAAAATCAACTCAACAGGAATGGGGTTTTTTTTGTTTTGTTTTGGTGCGTTTTATAGATGATATAAGATATTTTCAAGGGAAATTTTGATTCTAAGGAGTTTTACACCCCCATCACTGTGATATTCTAATGTATTGGTAAATACAATTTATCTAAAATTTACATGTGCACACTTTTAGTTTGGTATCAATAAAATTGATAAACTATTTATTAATTTTTATTTTGGAAAAAACAGTTTATTTGAATTGTATGACATCTTTATATTCAACAGGTATTTAACATTTGGGGTCACATTTTATGCTGGATGTATAAAGCATTCCTTACATTTTTTGGTTTGGACATAGCTAAAGAGAAGATCATTCATTGGGGGTGGGAACAAGATCCAATTTTTCCTCAAGTTTTGATGGAAGAAACCAATGCACACACAAAATCAAAAAGAAAACACATAAATGAAGATATTTATGAGTTTCCACAGAAAACGTAGGCCTCACGATGTATGTACTTGCCAGGGGCAGATTACCCAGTAAGCAAGGGTGAGTTTGTTTACTGAGTAATCTGTCCCTGTCCGGGACTGTAAAGTTGAAAAGAAGCTTTGATTCTGTAGGAAAGTGCTGTGGATTTGGGAGAGAGAGAGACGCCAGCCATACTTAGAAGCACAATATTTGATGTGGTGAAAAAATGCAAAATTGTTCACTACTGATGATCTGGTAAGGAAGGTAAGTACTGTATTTGAAATTATTTGAGATTTAAGTGTAAAAAATACTGCACATTATGGCATGCCGTGTGATCCATTAGAGAGAGCGCAATCCACAGTTTTCAAGACACTGTAGTCCTTTTACCCATAAAATAAAGCTAAACCACCAATGACTGATTTAATCAACCACTATGATCAAAGTTAGCTTTGTACAGCATGGGAACATACGCTGTGCAAGCTCCCTTCAATTTCTCTAGGGATGTTATATATTTGGAAAGTATCTAAATATTTCAAAGGTATTTATTTATTCTTATATTATCAATGTGCTGACTGAATTTGTAATTTGCTAAACTGATACTTTTTTTCTGATTACTTTCTATATTTCAATATTTGGAAGCAAATAAAATATAGAAGTAAAATCAGTTTTTATGCAACATGGAAAGGAGGCTGCAGACTTGGATATTTAGCGCATTAACAACAGTTCCTTTAGAGGATTAGCAAGAAGGAAGCATGCAATATTTTACCACAATCCAAGGAAATACTTTAACACTTTAACATGAGGTATTTAGAAATAAAGAGAAAGGAACTTAGGCATCAAAGGAAGGAGGTGTACAGCATCTTATGTTACTCTAAACTCAAGTTTTCAACATTATCTTTAAAATATATTTCTTTATTCTCATAGAAAAAAATATATATATGTAAGACAAAAGTGCCCATTTACCATCCCTTACCAGCTCCTTCTTCTTCTTTTATATATATAAAACCAAACATTCAGTTAGCATTCGAGCACTTAACCACTGTGCCACCAGGGCTCCTATCTCTCTCTCTCTATATATATATATGTATGTATATTTATGTATACATGCTTATATATGTTGCTGTTGTTAGGTGCCGTTGAGTAGTTCCAACTCATAGTGACACTGTATACAACAGAACGAAACACTGCCCAGTCCTGTGCCATCCTCACAATCATCATGCTTGAGCCCATTGTTGCAGCCACTGTGTCAATCCATCTTGTTGAAGGTCTTCCTCTTTTTCGTTGACCTTCTATTTTACCAAGCATGATGTCCTTCTCCAGGGACTGACCCCTCCGAATAACATGTTCAAAGTATGTGAGACATAGTCTCTCCATCCTTGTTTCTAAGAAGCATTCTGGCTGTATGTCTTTCAAGACAGATATACATACATATATATTCCACCTATTTCATTCTCATTACTTGCTACTTGTATCAAAAAGGGTTGCCTTGAGTCGGAACAGACTTGACAGAAACTAACAATGACAACAACATTTCATGGTATGTCTATATCAGAATTTACTTAGCCATATCTCATGTACTGAATATTTAGGTTATTCATTTCTTACAGTCAATACTGCAGGGAGTACCTGTGTGTGCGTTTCCTTGCGGACGTGTATAGAATTCCTCTAGGGTGGAAACTGAGGTCACATTTTTGGCTATGAATACCCAGGGCCAGTGTTAGAGCATTTAGAAATGCTGCTCTCTAAATCTTTTAAAATTTTTTTTTATTATTATTTTTGTTTGGTAATAGTGGTAGTTGTGTGCAAAAAGTCTCTTTCATATCAGGAGATTCTACTCAGTAAATAGGAAGTGTAACTAAGGAGAGAGCAAAACCTGGATTTGGGAGATAAGAGGAGATTTCACCAGGGCAGTGCCATTTGGTACAGTAATTATTATTTTCCAAAAGATGTAGACATTAGTTTAGGAAACACGAGGGAAAGGAAATAAATATATTTCAAAAAGCAAAACATGCACCTTAATTATGGGGCATTGGAAACTACTGTGCTTGTTAAATGTTACTTTCTGTGTGGTTTCAGTTACTGTTGAGGCTTCCTTTTAAAGATGCCATTAAAAGTCTCTTTCTCTGGAATGAAATCATGTTTTTGAGAGAAAACAGTTGTTCAATTATAGTATAAAATGTAAGAGGTGTTCTGCTATGTGACAATTTATGATCACTGTGTTTCAGTCACAAAATTGTTCCCTTCAGAAATCTGCTTTAGAGAGTTCAACAGGAAAATGTTCACAGTAATTAATGTAGAACAGATAAAAATGTCCACCGAGGTAACCGAACACCTCTTTTAAAGGAAAAAATATGTATCTATTTGAATTTCAAATGCCAGAAGTTTCTATCTGTGCATTTAAAATGTTAATATTCTCTCCAATAATGGCTACACCTGTAGGTATTAAAAAAATATTCTCATGAAAAATTAACAGATGGTTAGTAAAATAAAACCATTTAATTTTCTCAGGCAAAAAAACCCATCCACCCCTAAAACAAAAGAAAAAGAAATTTCTAAACTTCTCCTTCAACGCAGGAGGCGTTCTACAGGAGACTAAGAGACATACAGAGATTGAAACGGCTCTTCCTCAGAATTTGCAAATCTATATTCTTCAGCATGTATGATATAAACTGGACACTCAAATGCTTTGTTGAGTGTAATTATGCAGTTTCACTGAGCAAATAGCTATAGCAAAGTAAAAAGCAAAAGAGAGAAAGAAAAAAAATCACTTTCAAGATTGGAGAAGGAACCTCCTTTTTTGTGAGGAAGCTCTTACAGATTTAGAGCTTTCAGAGCAGAAAAGACCCATGAACATTGTTTGTTGTGTTGTTAGCTGCTACTGACTTGACCCTCGACTCATGGCGACCCCACGCACAGAGGAATTGGACTGTTGTGATCCATAGGATTATCACTGGCTAATTTTTTCAGAAGTAGATTGCCAGGACTTTCTTGCTACTCTTAGTCTGGAAGCTCCGCTAAAACCTGGTCAGCATCATAGTAACACACAAGTCTCTGCTGATAGATGAGTAGTGACTGTCTATCAATATTACTTGCTGAGAATACTGGCTGAGCACACCTGGATATTAAATTGCTGAAGGAAGCCACAAGTTGTTTCCTCTCAACCTCTTTGGAGACAAATTATTTTAACTAGATAGAAATTTCAACTTCCCTAAGAGTTTCTATATAACCCCAAACTTTCAGGCTATCAGTCCTTCTTCCTGGAAATGGATAATCTTTGAATGGAGGATAGGTCCAGTTTAATTTCTTGCTATTGACTATACTCATTTATTCATTCAACAAATACTGAGCAGACATTACTTTGCTGGGGAATAAGGATGAAATGATGAACAAATCAGAAACCTTGTCCTCAGGAAACTTGGAGTACAGTTGTGAGAGGACAAGACTGCTGACAGTTAAAATGCAGTGTGACAAGCATACTGACAGAGCTGATAGAGCCCATTCATACTCAAACCATTGTCTTGGTGCCAGGGACGGATTAACCAGTAAGCACACAATGCACCAGCTTGCATTGAGCAAGGTACACCAGCTTGCATTGAGCAACGTACACATGGGCTTAATTGTATTTGCTTGCTAATCTGTGGTGAGCAATTTCACATGGGTTCCATGGGGGACAGGTAAAATTGTGCACTGCAGATTGGGGGAAAGGCACAATTGGTCTGTGCCTACCTTCCTTATTGGGTAACCCGGCCCTGCTTGCTGCTCTTCTGTATTTAGCTGCCAGGAAGTAAATACGTCTCCTAGAGAATTTAAGATTGTTTTGAAGGAAACTATCGCAAGTTTAAATAAACTATTAAATCTAAAATCATTGCCTCATGAAACCTCTTGTTCTAATAGGAATAGTTGTGTAATATCAGCTAAGACAACACGTGCTGCCAATAGACAACCGACTGGGATGAGCATTTAAATTAGGACCTTTTCTTGGCAGCCCATCAAGTGACGTGTTTCTGACATGAGGCACCTTGAAATTATTTATTCTAGGAAGATTCATTCCAAAAAAATACTTGAGGAATCTTATAACAAAGGCATTTCATGCAATAAGTTCATTGACAGAGACATAAACCATTGTAACGAAGGCAGACTAGGCAAATACCCTGACTAGGGATTAATTATTTGCATTGCTTAAGCTGAAACTTTAACCTGGAGCTTATTAGAAGTCTGGGCAAAACTGAAAAATATCGAGCTGCATAACTCATTAGAAAAAGGAAGACAAAGTGTCAAGGAATTAAATAAAAAAGAAGGGCTCAACAATGAATTACTGTATGTGTCAGTGAAGGGAGTTTTCTGAGTTAGTAAGCTAGATCTGTCTAAATTTGGTGTTTCTTGTTTTTTCCAAGAGCAACATTCTGAATAACCAGAGAGCTGGATATAAAAACCCATCTTCTGGGTAAGTTAATTTTTTACTGCTTGGGAATTCCACATCTTCTAGATTTCTGTTTTTCTCACTAAATAAACTCACTTTTGCCACCCACCTCCTTCCAGCCCACATCACTTACATTGTAGGATAAAGCAGCCCCTTCCAGCTTCTCTGTGGAGTGTCTATTTCTCCCCGTTCCCAGCTGCTCCCTTTGCCTGGTTCACTGAGCTCTCATCTCGCCCACTGGGCCTGATGTCCTCCTCCTTACCATTTCTCCTCATGCTGAACAGCCTCTCCTCTCAAAAGCACATACAACACAAGATTTTTATGGGTATAGCATATTTTACTGAAACTAAAGGGTAAGAATGGGGAATTACAGCATAGCCCAGAGTCCCTGGGTAGTGCAAATGGTTTATGTGCTCAGCTGCTTCGAAGAAAGGCCTGATGATCTACTACTGAAAAATCAGCCATTGAAACCCCTGTGGAGCACAGTTCTACTCTGACACACATGGAGTTGCCATGAGTCAGGGTCAACTTGATGGCAACTAGTTTTGATTTTTTAAAAATTTTCTTTGCGGAAAAACTCTTAATGTATTTGGACACCTGTGTTCTATCCAGTTCATATTAATGACTTAAGTTATGACGTTTACTAGCAGTGACAAAGGGATAATAATGAAGCATTTATACAGTTCTGTTAATTAGATTGGCAGAAATCATTTGAGTGAATGTGGTGTGTTAAATTCTTTAGGAGTGCATTAATGATACAAGAAACAAAGCTGTTAGAATTCCAGGAATTCATGCTAAGATTCCTAGAAAATTAATTAATGAATTCCACAAACATTTCATGAGCATCTATTAGTACAAGAACTGGGATATGCTAATGTACAGAAAACAACAGACCTCGTATTCTAGTAGGAGTAGGCATACATAAGCAAATACAAATTTAACAGTAAGCATAGAATATATCAGGTGATATGAAATTTGGAGAAAAATAAAGCATCGTAGGTAAGATAGAAAATGATGGAGTTTTGGAAAGTAAAGTTATAAGAGCACTATATTATGCCTTCTTTGATAAGGTAACATTTGAACAGACAGCCACAGAACATTGAAAGCAAGCTTGTGTACTACATGGGAAGAACATTTCAGAAAGGGAATAGCATGGGCAAAAACCCTGGCTCAGGAACATGCTTAGAGTTTCTATGTTTCTAAGGAATACTTGTTTGGCTTACAGTGGATTGTATGAGGAAAGAGTTATTGGAAATGAAGTAAAATATGTAGTGTGGGGTCAGATTTTGTAGAATCTTACGTTGATCACAAGCACTTTAGATTTTACTCTGAGTAAAATGAGAAGTTATGACAGGTATAATACTCACGGAGTGGCAATATCTGAGGAAGGGTGAGCCAATTTATCTTTTAAAAGGATCAGTCAAATGTGTAAACAAGATTATGGAGCTTAGTTGGAAGCCAAGCAACAGGTTAGTCCTTGACTTATGACATATTTGAGTTTTTGAGGAATCACACGACTGTCTTTTTTTGTACATCTTATTGTTAGTAATATGTACTACATATGATGTTGTAGCACATAATTTGCTGATGTTATTATTCTCAGATGTTCACACACAGATGTTCAAAGATGGATTTATAAAGATACTGATGATAAAAGGCAATAATAGTGAAAACTAAAAAAAAGTTTTAAAAAAGAGGTATTCAAGTTATGTCAGAACCAATTTACCGAAGAATCATTGCAAGGGAACCCCATTTTAAGTTGGGGACTAACTGTAGATCATTACAATAATCCAGATAAAATAAGATGTTGTCTTGGACCAAGGTAGATAACAGTGGAAATGGTGAGAAGTGTTCAGTGTTGGGTTGTATTTTGCCAGTTTAGCCAACAATATTTGCTGGTAGATTTATAGATTATGGGTTATGAAAGAAATATACATGTCAAGATTGACTCAAAAGATTTTTGGGGGGTTCTGAACAAATAGAATAATAAAGTTTCTATTCATTCACATGGATAAGACTGAAGGAGCAGCAGGTTAGAAAGAGTGAATCAGGAGTTGGTTTATAACATGTTGATGTCGAGATACATATTGAATATTCGAGTGGCCATGTCAAGACAGGCACTAGAATTCCCAGGAAAGATTTGGGGTGAAGATACATAGTTGTGAGTCAGCAGCACACAGATGGCAAGTTAAACCCAATGGAACCAGAAGAAATCATCTAGGAGGGAGAATAAATAGAAAAGTCTAAGGATAAAGTACTGAGATACTCCAATATTTGGAAGTCAGGGAGACTATGTGAAGACAATAAAGAAATATGTGAAGATGAGGCTAGTGAAAAAAAAGGAAAACTAAGAGATAATGAAAGATTACAAATGGACTTTAAGAAGTTAAATTCCATATGACATGAAAATGGTTCTCTACTCATTTCAGCAAAAAATCTAGTGATCAATCAAACGATAAATATACTTCGTCCTTCATGCTCACCTAAGAGTTAAGAGGAAGTTAGACACAGCTTCTTGTAGGCAAGGATGTGAGCGTAGACTAACGTGGTCATCATGATGGCCTGTATTCCATTTGCTATGGAATAGTAATGCTGGTCTGGGACTAAAATCTGGTAAATAATCACTTTTTAAGTTCCTAATCTCTCAGTTAAAGCCAAGTGATATCTACAAACTACTCTATTTAAGTCATATCCTGCACATGTTGGAAGGGTGAAAAGGACAGACACATCCAGCAGCCCATATCGCTATGAAATCTGAAGCGGAGATTGTATTCCTCAACTTAAGAAGAAACAACCAAAACATGATTTATTATAAAAGGCAAATTAGGAAGGTGCAAAAACAGCACCCAGTAACTGCTGGCTGGGGTAGGGTTACTGAAGTACTAATATTCTCTTTGCAGGGCTGATGTTTGTGGTGCCAATCTGGACTGTGGGGCCTAAGTGCAATTGGTAAAAAAAAAAAGCAATAACGTTGAGTGTCAGACTCAGAGCTTAGGGTTCTGAATGAAGACATTGATTTGGGTAAAACATGGGGATACTATATAAATCGGGTGGGGTGTAAGGATCTTTTTACCAGGGTTGGATTGATAATGCTGATTAATCAAGTTTGTTTACTGGAACAACCACAAAACTCATTGTCCCTTCAAGGTCCTATATACAGGGCCACCTTCCCCGAGTCCAACTTTCTATCCCTGTTAATTCCTTTTTTGTATGCCAAACTTCTAGGTGTCAGGCTGGCTTGGGCAATGATGATCTGGCTGTGGTCAGGCTTTCTACCAGCTTTCCATACCCTTGGTGAACTCGGAAGTAATGTGTAAGCCTACTGTTCTGGGTCCTGCATAAAGCTTATGTAGAGGGTGTGAGCAGCAGAAAGCCATGAGGTGCCTGAGAAAGAGGAAGATACTTGACAATACAAGCGTCCATTGTACCAGGGTTACTTCCCGCTCTCTCAGCAATACTTATTACTAATCTCAGGGAAGACTGTGCAAGGAAATAGGGTTGATTTGATTCAACTTTATCATTATTACTGGAAAACAGCAAGGAAATGTGCTGAGTCCTGAGTACTGAGAATATTGTATTCATACAAGAAGAGCATCCGGTATTGATTATATTTTAAGATTTTAAATATTTTATTATATTATATTTTATTACATTTTAAGATTTGGGAGATAGTCTCAGGACCGTAAGCAAGATGATAGCTAATAGGAGAGGCTTAATGAATGTCCCACCTACTATTTAGTTTAATTCTTGCATTTTTCTCAAGCTAAAATCTTACACAGAAGAATATTGCAGGTCTCTTTAAAATCCTTTCATGGATCATGGGGTATATATGCCCATGTTATATTTTTCCACCCCAGGAGGTTTATTGGCAGGTATTTGAGACACTTTAGTATGTTCTGGCATTGTAGTGGATACTGGTGCAACTGCCGAAAAAAGAAGGAAGTTGGTCTGTGCCACACTGGAGTGTTGAGAGCCATTCGTATGCGGGGATGCTTCCTGAACAAGTGATTGTGTATTTTGGCTTCTGTACAGCTAGATAAGGCAAGTATGTTTAATATTTAATATTCATGTTTAATATTTCCCTTGGATTATTGGGAAGATTTGGTTACTAGCATTCAGAAATATGCAAGTAAATGAGTTATTTTTTGGGTGAAAACAGTTTGTGATGCACTTCCTGGGCCATGGAACCTATATGTCCCACAAGTGTGATGTGCTTCATGGAACATGGTATTGATATGGCCTACTCTAAATAAAACTGATAATAATTATGTGTAGCAAGTACAATGTTTATTTAGTATTTTGGGTATATTTGTGTGTATTTTTGGAAAGTTGAATAGGATATTTTATGGTTCAAGTGTAACCAGGAAGTGTAATGTATCATGGGACCCATATGTCCCACATGTGTCATATGTTCCACTTACAATTGGTACCCCATTTTTTCAAATGATAAAAAAACTACCAATAAACAATGATTCAGCATCCATTCCATCAGTGAAAAAACACGGCAACACCAAAAAACGTTTTTAAAAAATTCACCCATGAAAGGGTTAGTTATATAGCAAAGACCTACTGAAATGATTAAAAGATTAAATAAGACTGATACAAAGTTAAAGAACTGAACATGAGATCACTTGGAGAAGGAACAGGTTAGGGGGAAATTGAAAAATAATTTTTAAATATGTGAATAATCCATACAAAAAGACTATTAAGTAGTTAGTTTCCATGAGGACAAAATAAAATGAAATTGGCATAATTAAGCTTTATCAAATAGATTTTTAAAAACAGATAGAAGAGGGAAATACTCTTGGTAGTATGTACTGTACTAAACATTAGTTTATTGATTTTTCTTCATTCTGGTATTGATTCTTGCTTTTCCAGCCTGGTTTCCCCACCCTGAATAAGAAAAGAAATTATGGACATCAATATTCTAGTCCTGTTCAGATAAATTAAATTAATAATGCGCCATAGCAAGGAAAAAGAAAGTCTGATAACACAGGAGCAATGTGCATGCATACCCTTGCTCCCAAACAAAACAAAAAAGAACTGAACCAAGTTAAAATTTGCTGAATTGTTGATTTGTTTCATAATTAAATAAAATTGCAAAACGATATTAAATTACTTATGGAAAATATTAATTCAAGACAATGTTATGGTCAACTACGTCTTTGGCTGATCATCAATTTGAATTTTATAGAGTGGACATTAAGGTACCTGCTAAATGGAGGAAACTTTGCAAATCAACCCATCATGAAATCTGCTTAGTGTGAAAGCATACAATTTAAGCACCCATTCGGCTGTTTTCTAAAATAGTGTTTGCCCAACCCCATCACCCTGGATACCTCATCCCAAATGCGGTGTTTTGGGTATGAAAAATTAGAACAGGTTCTTGTTTAATGGCTTTCCAAATAATTGACCTTTCTATTGCCTTGTTTCTTGAGGAGTTAGTCTTTGTTGTTTTTCTAGTGATGCTTCCACTGCTATGTTACTTTTGCAGCCTATATGTGTAGCTCTGATATTGATACCTCTATTTCCAAATTAGCAACACAGAGTTATTTCTTTCTGTGTCCTGTCAAATATATCTTTTGCTCTAGCCAAAGACAAAGGATGATCTTGAAAGCATTGTTGTCAAAGATACTCCTTAAATTTCTGTTCCTGAGGTTGAAAATGTCTTTCTATTTTGTCTAATAGCTATAATTAACAGGTAAAAATAAATGTTTTTAATAGTTCAGTAGTTAAAATCTTCAAAGAGAAATAATTGAATCCATTAAACATATCATTTTAATTACAAAATATAAAAGGTGGTAAGTCCAGGTGTTCTGTTAAAGGTTTAAGAATTAAAATAGAACAACATAATTTTTCTCATCCCAGGTACTGTTTTGGAAGTTCTTTAGGTAAGCTTTTCACAAATGAAAATGAAGCTGTACTAGGAGTTTCTACACAACAAAGCACTGTATTCTTATTTATTGGCCTTTAAGTAAAGGGCATGGGTTACAAAGCTGGACCCACTAGGACAGAATCCTGGTTTTAAACACTTACTAGCTTTGTGACCGTTGGCAATATACTTAGCCTTTTCTACCTCAGTTTCTTCCTCTGTAAAACAAATAGGAACACAATTGCACCTACTTCATAATGTTGTTTGGATTAGTTGAGTTAAAACATGTACACATTTTGAATATTGGCTGGTGTGTATTAGATGCTCAATCAATATTAGCTAAAATATATAACTTTTCTTTAAAAAATAGAAAAATTTAAGTTGGAGCTAAGTCACATAAAATTGCTCCTTTGTTAGAAAAGTCAAGTTATTTTAAAATGTTTTTGTCCTACTCCTTGTTTTAACACTAAAACATTTATTTTTACTTAATATAGAACATCTAATACAAAAAGAAATTTCATGAAAAAAATAAAACAAACTAAAATTCAGAAGTTTAAGTATATGACATAGAACACATTTTGCTTAGTGTTTTTTAAAGGGAAGTTGCTGATATATTTAAAACTATGCATCTGAAAATTACTTACTGACACTGCATAAGAAAAAAGCCGACATGAAATGAATGATTAATTGTGAAGATTTATATGTGCTATTCCATTTAATCATAAACTAAGAAAGAAACGAGAACAAGGAGGTTGTAAGTCCAAAACTTAAGAAAGCTCTAGGGGCTTAACGCCATTACTCCAGAAAATAAATCCTGCCACACATCACAGGTAATGAACACAGTAAATTTCAGAGGTTGGAAAATGTTTCTTGTGGGAGAAAATCCCTTTAAAGTAGATTTGAATTACTTCAAAAGAAGGTGCATGGTAGTGTCA
Organism: Trichechus manatus latirostris; assembly: GCF_000243295.1. Classification (NCBI taxonomy): domain Eukaryota; kingdom Metazoa; phylum Chordata; class Mammalia; order Sirenia; family Trichechidae; genus Trichechus; species Trichechus manatus. Next base: position 51,015 of record NW_004443983.1, on the reverse strand, counting down.
ACTACCATTAACATGAAGGATACTTCCCTGCTTCTCATTTCATTATGTTTGTATCGAATTCTATGACTTTTGTTTATGATCAATAACCAATTTCTTCTAAGAACACTAAAAGGTTACAACCCGGTTTTCTCCCAGTAATGAAGATTTACTGGAATGTGAGTCATCTCTATTTAAATCATCCAATTTTCAGAGGCCCTGATGGGCTTATTGTTTTTATCACTGTCCTTTGGCTAATGGAGATTTGGGTCCGTATCATAGTTTAAGCTAAGCATCAATTTTAGTTTATATGCCCCAGTTCCTTCCATCAAAGGTGCTTTTTATACAAACCAGGATTAAATAGCTTCACTAGTACTCAACTGATGGCGAGACTCAACTAAGAGACATAACATAGATGGTATGGGCAATTCTGAGCCCAGAGTTTCATGATTAACAAAAACTCTACTAAGTTTTTTTAAATTAATTCATTCTAAAATTTTCTTTTAGATTTTTAAATATACAATATGTCATATGACTATTTAACAAAACATGTTAATGTAAACAATATTTACCACTTTCTTACCTACTGACAATTTAATATTCTAATCATTCAGTGAGTCAATTAATAAACATTTCTTGATTTCATTTCACCAAATATGTGCTGTTCTCTAACAATCCTTCACAGGTCTTTGTCTTTCTTCCTCAATGTGGACAGAGTGCTATTTCTTTTAGAAAATACTATGCTTATTGCTGTCACATTTTTTTTTTTAGAATCTATGTCTTTATTATCCATGTGGTTGTATGTGACTAAGTTCTTACTTATGACATTCAGAGTTGTCAATGTGTAGAATTTTTAGAAGTTCTAGCAACCAGTTAGTAACTGTAGTTAGTTACTAAGACTGTTCTTTTAGCTCAGAGATTTAGCTTCAAAACCTACGTGCTTTTTTTTCCCGAGAGAAAGCTAGTTCTTTCTTTTTCTAAGCCCTGCTTCTGTGTTAATCACAGTGCTGCTATTTTTACTGGCCGTCAATACTCGAGCTAACTTGTCTAAAATTCTTTCTGGGTGAATATTTGAAATGTCTTATTTTTTCTGGTTGTGTTTTCAATAGCTGTAAGCCCAATATAGTCATGTCTATAATTTGAAATTTTTTAAAGTTTTATGGAGATGTATTTTATATAACATACAATTCAAATACTTAAAGCATACAATTCAATGGTATTTAGTATATTCACAGATATGTGCAAACACCACAGTTAATTTTAGGACATTTTTATTACCTCAAAAAGAAACCCTGTACCCTGTAGCTGTCATCTCCCGATCACCCTAGACTCCATGCCCTAGGCAACCACGACTCTATTTCTGTCTCTATAGATTTCCCTGTTCTGGATATTTCATATGAATCAAATCATATGATATATGGTCTTGTGTGACTGGCTTCTTTCACTTAGCATAATGTTTTCAAGGTTCATCTATGTTGTAGCATGTAACGTGCTTCATTCCTTTTGATGGGTGAATAATTTTCTATTGCCTGAATATACCATATTTAATTTATCCATTTGTCAGTTGATAGACATTTGGGTTGATCCCACCTTTTAGCTATTATGAGTAATGCTGCTATAAACATTTGTGTATATGTTTTTGTATAGACATAGGTTTTCATTTCTCTTACAGAATATTGTACAAAATACATTAGTGGCACAGAAAAAAAAAGTAATTCATTTTTCTTAGAGCAACCAAAAAGTTTCCAGAAAGGAAGTATTATTTGAGTTAATCTTTGAAAAATGAATAGAATTCATCATGTAAAGAAGAGGGTAAAATGGTATTTCAAGCAGAAAAAAAATTAAGTCCAAAGACAGAGAAGTGGGGGAGTTATAGATAATTTCCAGAGTTCCACCTTGTGTGTTGAGTAATGACACAAAGTGAGATAGGAAATAGAGAAAGAAGATTTTACTCAATAGAATGTAGCAAAATTTGATCAAGGTGGGTGTCTGAGTTAGCAGTGAGAAATTGAAAACATGAGTCTGGAAATCAGAAGAGAATAAGAAACTAGAGAACTGCTTTTAGTATTTCATGTGTCTCTAGTGGATATTAGATCCACCTGCTAGCCACCATGGAATGATGGGATATGGGATCACTGGGGTTGATCTATGGCTACAGGGAGATGCTTTGTTCAAGTTTACATTCCTTTCTAAGGGGAGGGAGGGCTTGTGAGCAATGGTTGGATGATGCAAGGATCATTCTTATCTTATTTTAGGACAACTCTGAAGGACTATCTGAGCTCCAGAACTTTCTAAATTGACTAAAATTTCTAAATTCTAAGTTGCAACTGCATTGTGGGTCAAAATCCCCCTCTACTAAATCCTGCCTTCCTCATATTCTTATAGGTGACTCTCCTATGAGCATTGTCCAACTTCTCCTTGCAAATCCCAATCTCAGAGTCTATTTCTAGGAACCCAATCTAAGATAGCACTAGCACAAATCCAAGTACATCCATGTGGAGAGGCACTTGTGTTCCTAAGGCTGGAAAGGGACTATATACTGAAGTTGCTGCATATCTGTCTAATATGTACTAATGTACCATCAGGAGACAAGAGCATAGGCATAGGATTGCATACTGAGGGTATTGAATTAAAGGGGACAAAATAGAATAGAATTAGTGAAGAGAGAATTTATCAATATGGGATCATGATCCTGTGAAACAGAATTTAACACCCTGGCACCTATCTTGTGAGATCATACTAACCCTTTCTTAGGATAACACTTGAAAACTTGAAAAAAATTCAGACCCAAAATAAATAAAGTATAAATGCCAGAATTATAGGGAGTGGAGGAGAAAGTAATCAAAAGGCTTGGGGAGGTGGGCTATACTAAATTGGATATACTACAAAACGCTTGGTAAAGAGCTGACAGTGTTTTATGGGAAGACCTGGAGGATATTCTACTCAACAGCACGAAAAAGAATTAACTGGGGAAATAAAAATTGTTAAGAAGCTCAGCGGTGGCTGTTCTCTGTAGACAAGAGATGACAGTAGGAGATGTCGATCCGTAACTGGGCACCTAGATAACAATTAGAATGATCATATCCTAGCGTAATAAAGATGAGATAAAACACAGTAGTCATTGAGGAAAGATGAATGGACAGCCAAAAAGGGTTTTGCTTATTTATACAATCAAACGAAATCAAAGATGGATGATCAGAAGGCTGAGGGAAGCTGTCCATTACGGTCAGTGTCTTTTCCCAGGTTCCATATCTGACTCAGTTCTTAGACCAGAAACTCAG
>NW_004443983.1:45342-46251 GCF_000243295.1 Trichechus manatus latirostris | reverse complement strand
ACAAGGAATATTAACAAAGATAAGGAGGAATATTTTATAATGATAAGAGTGTCAACTAATCAAAAAAAGAAAGTCTAATAACATATGAAGCAAAAACTGTAACAATCTGTAAACAAAAACAGACAAATCCACAATTATAGTTGAAATTTCTACAGAAAATTGCTGTGTATAAAAGACTTGAACAAAATTATAAACCAGCATGACATAATTGAGTTTATAGGGTACTTCACGCAACAGCGGGAGAATAACAATCTTTGCAAAGAACACATGGAAAATTAAACGGATGGAACATTAAATAAAATAAGTTAATGAATGCATAAACAGCAAGTAACTTCACAGCTGTCTGGGCCACTTTCTACCTGATATCAAACTGACTGGAGGCATACTGTGGTAATGTCTAATGAGTAGTTACCCACACTTTAAAAGTACACATATTCTCTATTAGAGTTGGCAGGCAGAATTTTCATTCTGAAAGCAGGGCTTCATGCTCATCTAATATTATACCAAGTGTTGACTGCATTATCCAGAAATATTCTATAACTAATTTCCCATCCCTTAGCTTGAGGAGAAGAAAATTGTCTCTAGCATGAATGTCTCAGATTCCTGGTCAGTTTATTTAAGGAGTTTTAATTGATTGAGGTATTTTACATCATTTTTTTTTAGCTTAAATTACCAGCTTTGTACTCTTTTAATAATTTGGTTTAAGCTACTTACTGTACCTTTGGTATTTCACCATTAAAGAACAAGCTTATAAGTTTACATCCCCTTGAGTATATGATTTTTAAAATAGAAGGTTTATTCAGTGGATTTTCTAGCATCATCTCCCTGGGACCTAAGCTCTGTTACTTTTGAGAAGTACTTATTGCCAACCAGGTCAATGAAGATAGTGTTTATCATTTTTCATGGCCT
>NW_004443983.1:39810-41369 GCF_000243295.1 Trichechus manatus latirostris | reverse complement strand
CCTGGTTAACTCAGTAGCTCAGTGATGTGAGGGCTGTCAGTCAGTTTCTCTGGAAATTTTCTGGCTTTCCTTGTTTTGATCACAAAAAATATATACAGAAACCCCTAGCATCAGGGCCACACATGCCAGCACTTAAAGCTGGGAATGAGCAAGCTGCTCTCTTATCAGTCCCCTTTTTTTACCATAAGGAAAACTATTCCTGAAGCCTCTTATTCAGTCTTCCTCCTTGTCTCATTTTTTCCTGTCAAATGACAATATCTAACAAATCACCCATAAGGGAAATAGAATTATAATGATTAGCATAGACTAAACAACTTTTACACCTGGAGATAAGGAAGCCCTATTGAGATATACAAGCAATTAGTTCCTAAATAAAACTGGAGTTTGCCAGCAAAGGAGAAGGGATGAATAGTGACTACTGAGAAGATATACAATAATGACATCTTCTTACTAGTAAAAACAAGGCTCACTTCTATCTAACATGTTTCAGAGGTCCATAAACTAACAAAAGATGAGGAGGGCAGAGCCTGCCTTTGTTGCTATAAATCCCAAATTCCAAGCACTGGGTCAAACATTGTAGCTAAGGAAGTGCTGATTGCTGTGGTAGCTTTATTTTTAAAAACTGCTAGGTGGAAGAATGATTGCAAAGTGATTCTCTTTTTATTTTTCAGATTAGGCATACTAGCATATCAACATATATTTAGTATTTGCTACCTAAATGTAGAAATCCCATCCTGGAAAAATTGATTGGGAAGGGGATGCAGTAATCAAGAGATTATGTATTCCTTTTAAAAATCAGTTACATACCATGGTAGATGTAGGGAGACCATGTTTTCTTTGTAAGTTACAGGTACAAACTACCCTCCATTTGAATCATCTCTATCTTAAACAATCAAAATGTCAAGCATGTCAAGTATGATTGCCTTTAGTAGAGCCCTATAATTTTCTCTAGTCTACCTTCTACCCACCTGGCAATGATTTAGAAAGCGGTCAGTTGAAGAGGACATAATGGTTACTTACAAAGGAGGTGGCAGATAGGTACCTAGAGTAATAACTGAGATTCATGTATCCCAGTTTTCAATATATTCTCCAGCTACCACCAGGACAAAAGGAATAGAATCTTCCCTCTACTCTTCTGTACAATAGTTTTACCAACATTCCCCCTTTCTCTTCTATGCAAAACACATACACACTCACTTATCTCCAATTTATACCACTACCACTCTTTCTGATCCTTCCATCCTACTTCCTTGCCTTCTCCCAGATATTCCATTTCACAGGATTTCCCAAAGTTCTTATACTTAAATAAAAGTATTTGGAGTTCCCATTCATTTCACAAATGGTGGAAAACTCTTTTCTTTATTTTCTAAGGACTCCTGGTCACTCTAATATTCTACTTCCTTTCTCTGAATTCTTGCCAATTGTGACTTTTTTTCCCCCTTTCTGTAAATTGGCCCAAATGTGGATCACAGTACCCACTCTTTGATTTCCACAAAATCCAGTTGGGAAAATGCAATTACACATGGAAGACTTTTCAAGGCAGCACATCCCAACAGATA
>NW_004443983.1:25260-38704 GCF_000243295.1 Trichechus manatus latirostris | reverse complement strand
GAAGATTTCAAAGGGCGGCTCAAAAAGACAAAGTCAAGTATTCTAATGAAATATGCAAAGACCTGGAGTTAGAAAACTGAAAGGCATTTCTCAAGCTGAAAGAATGGAAGAAAAAAATTAAGCCTCGGGTTGCAACAGTGAAAGATTCTATGGGAAAATACTGAACAACACAGAAAGCATCAAAAGAAGATGGATGGAATACACAGAGTCACAGTAACAAAAAGAATTGGTCGACATTCAGTCATTTCAGGAGGTAGCATATGACCAACAACTGATGGTACTGAAGAAGTCCAAGCTGCACTAAAGGTAATTGGCAAAAACCAAGGCTCCAGGAATTGATGGAATATCAATTGAGATGTTTCTACAAACAGATGCAATGCTGGAAGTGCTCACTTGTCTATGCCAAGAAATTTGGAAGACAGCTACCTGGCCAACCGACTGGAAGAGATCCGTATTTATGCCTATTTCATATTTATGTGACCCAACCGAATGTGGAAAGTATGGAACTTCTAAGAGTAGAAATTAATAAATACTAGGAAACAATTTCAAATTCTGAGAAGTAGGGAATACTTTTTAACTGAGATTGGGAGGAGAGGGGATAATGCCAGTCTCCAGAGAAACTGAATGTACTGAAGAGAACATAACTGAGCTAGAGAAGCTAGATTCACTCTGAGTGACTAGACTGAACTGGGAACACGTTAAATATGTAATTTATGAATGAAGACTTCCATCAGGCTGCAATCATGCAGTGGTTATGAAGGAAGCCTTGCAGTAAAAGGGGAAGGGTTTGAATCTCAGTTCTGGCATTTATTTGTTGTATGACAGTGGGCAAGCTTCTTAGATGGGAAATAAAATAAATGACACCAGCTTCACACCAACAATACCCCAGACTACATACTCTATCCTACATCCAATCTGTCATTAAAAAGTGTAGTTAACCCTTAACTGTAGCTTTAATTTTTTTCCTTCAGTCTAAATCCTGTTCCATTATCATTCTGTCTCACTCAAATAGCAACTAATTAGTCACCTGCCTTCAGCCTTATCCACTTTCCAAAATTTTGCATATTGTAGTCAAATTCGTCTTTCTTGAAGCCTATCTGATCATGTCAATACTTTTGTTAAGAGCCTATAACAATATCTCATTACATTTAGCATTAAAGTTTGAACTGTTCAGAATCATATACAGGGTGGCACATTTAGTAACAAACAACCTCAAGATCTCAACGGCTTAGCACAAACGAAGCTGTGTCTCACTCACATTGTCTGCGCAGCCACGCTGTGATGCAGACTGATGGAGGCTCCACTGCCCTCCGTCTGTTCCGTCTGGAACAATCAGGCCCTTGGCAAACATGGCATAATACCAGAGAAACAGAAGACTCAGACTTGGGGTTTTCATCATCTGAAAAGAGTTACATGCCCAGCCCTGGTGCAAGGGGGCTTAGAAGAGCCATCTTTCATTCTCCCAGAAGGAGAGGAGGACACTAGTGTGGTATTTGCAGAGATGGCCAGATCTCCTTCAAGGGAAGACTTGCTGCCCAGTTGCAGGGCATTTATTCAGCCCACAGACTTATTCAGATTATGTCTTAGTTGCGGAGGAGAGCTGCCTTGTTTGAGGTCAGTCCACCCTATGGTGATTAGGTAAGGCAGGAGTTTAAAGGCCCAGCCATTTCCTTGAGATGATACTACTCTGAGAAGCAATATGCACTCTAGAGCTCGCTGCAGGGGTGGGTGGTGTAGGGGTGGAGGGTTTGCAGGACTTGCCTCACATTTCCACCTCTTCCTCTGCCCTATCCCGTTCCTTCCTCCTTCTTTTCATAGATTTTGATTCCTTATGAACATCTTACATCCTAAACTCTACTTCAGTGTCTGCTTTCGTCAGTCTCAGTCTGCAACAGGTAGTAATTTCTACCACAAATTCCTTTAACCCTCAGCTTTCTTTTCTGCCTTGATTATCATTACCTACCTTGAACCTTTTTACTCCAGATGTACAGAAATAATTAGTCCCCTGAGCACATCACCACGATTTTACAGATAAAAATACAATTTATTGAGTACGTTATATGCTGCTAAGTGCTCTCTCTCTATTTCACACACACACACACACACACACACACACACACACAACCTTATTTAAACATTACAACAACATAAAAGGCTGCCTCGGAGTGAATATATGCTTAAATGAAAAGATATTTGCCCAGACCCTGTAGTTATTAAATCATGGAAGTCAGATTCAGATATTCCTGAACCCAGCTTGTTCCCTTAATAATTATGTTAAGCAGCCACTGCCTGGAATATATATATATATATATTTGAGAGACTCATTGTGCTCATCCTGATTGGCTTCAGCACCTCCAGAAAGCCTCCCATAGTTATTTATCCTCTGCCCTTCCACAGGCTGTCATTCTGTGCTGCTTCTATAGCTAACACTCCAAATGTTTATTCATATCATGTTACTTATCTTTACTGTATTATATCCTTTCTGCTTGTCTAGCATCCCTAATACCATGGATTTAGTGCCTGTGCCTGGTACATTCATTTATTATCTATTTCTCAAAAGTATTCTGAGTGATTGATTGTCAGCCCGTAGTAGGTACTGAAAAGTGTTTGCCAAATAATACCCTTTATTTTTTTTTTCCTCTAGTTTTGCACTGACTCTAGTATCCTAGGTGGGTCAGTTAAAAAAAGAAAAAAAATAATGACATCACCACAATATGTCCAGTGAACATCTGGGAGTCTAAGAAAATTTTATTTGTTAAAAAATCTTTTCCAGCTCTGATATTTGTCTATACCCATGGCTGACTGCACAGTGTAATATAACACTGATGACTTGGAAAGGGCAGAGATATCGGGCAAAGAAAAACTCTTTATAGACACAACCACTTTCTGGTTGGATACCCATTTGTTCATTTCTTCACAAATCCACATCTGGAACCTATGATACGCCACCCTCCAGGTGTTACTAACTCACTCAGTTAAGATAATCACATTCAATAGATATGTGTGACAAGAATTATGACATTTGAATATTCACATTTACGTTCCTTTCCCTATGCCCATTCCCTCAAGTACAACCCCCAAACAGTTTTGTTTGCATATGCAGCAGAAGTGGGTAGAAAAATTCTGAGCAAAATATTCCATGAGGTAGCATGATGGTGACTTTGGGGAAGAAAATGGGGTTGCTAATAACCATATGTTGACTTTTTTGTGACTATTACATATATTTATGCATGCTGTTATTATGTACCGTGGAGTTGATTCTGATTCATAGCAACACTGTATGACAGAATAGAACTTCCCTGTAGGGTTTCCTAGGCTGTAATTGTTATGGGAGGAGTTCCCCATGTGTTTTCTCCCACAGAGCAGCTAGTGGGTTCTAAACGCCAGACTTTCAGTTAGCAGCCAAGTACTTAACCATTGTGCCACCAGGGCTTTCGATACTTATGCATACATAAGACAGAATATTACTAGTTTGGGAGGTAAGTTCTTTAAACATTTCCTTTAACAGCTACCATTTTGAGTGAAAATGGAGTGATTAGCAAACCCATTGGGGAGGAAAGATTAAATCAGGGATGAAAATGCCACCCACGGGGGATCACTTTTTATTCAAGGATAACTGTGCCATTGTGCAAGTTACTCTCAGAATTTGAATTGAGAGAAAAACATACAAATATACAAGTACAGTATTTGAAAATTATGATTGGATGACAGGATAAAATATTGCATAATTATAAGTGTGTCAGGGTTGGGAGGGTAAGAAGTAATAGATGTTATTCAAAAAGATCCTGCTGTTGCTGTTAGTTGCTATTGAGTCGATTTGGACTTATGGTGATCCCATGGGTACAGAGTAAAATTGCTCCATAAGGTTTTCAAGGCCGTGACCTTTCAAAAGCAGATTTCCAGGCCTTTTTTCCACAATTGGGTGGGTTCTAACTGCCAAACTTTTGGCTAATAGTAGAGCACTTAACATTTTGTGCCACCCAGGGAATCTAAAAAGATCCTTAAGTGATAACTATTAGAAGAAATAAACACTCACAGATTAAACATGCCACAAGGTTTATAGTCTATTGGAAGACATATAATAAAATACAGAAATCGGTACATACTCACTACGCTCCTCTACCAGGGATCTCCCAGGCCCCCAGGATCCAGCATCTGAAGGGTTAATGCGGACACAGCTGGCCACATCCAGGACCCTGAGTCCCTGCTGTCACCAGTGTTGTTTCTGATCAGTGGGTGCCATGCTGGTTATCACCCCTGATTCACATAAACTGAATGTTTAAGCAAAAATCTTGGAAATTTCATTTAAATTAAATTTTAATAGATACTACCTTTTTAGTGTTCTTTAAACACATTCAAGTTTCCTAAGATAGAAGTTGATAAATGTGTTAAATCCTGTTGCCTACTGCCTAATACTACTGGCCTCATTGCTTTAAGGCACAGGGCTATGGCCTTATCTCGACAGCAGCTCATCCAACAGATCTTGGGTGTCTTCCTCTGGTTTATTTTGAAAACTTGTCTCTGCAAAATGACTTTAGCCCATCATCTCCCCTTATCCAGGAAAAGCACTTTCTGTCAAGGGATTCTTTTCCTGACGTGCCTACTGACAATGATCATTTTTCTTCTGAACCAATAAAAAGAGATAAAGAGAAAAAAATAAGAAAAAGGCCTTTATACTTATTTCAAACCAAAGAACAAATGACGTTTTGCATCTTAACAGTCAAATTCAGCTTCTGCTTCTAAAAACAAGCTTCTCCAACTTGATAAGCAGCTGATTCTGATGATTAAAGTTGTACTAGAGCGCGGTTTGTTTCCTGAGGGTCTTGGAAAGCTTACAAACAATAGCAATGAGCTGGACGGAGAAATTGGGAGGCCTTATGTTCTTTTGTAATGGAAATATATATACCATTTTTCTGGTCACGGGATACTCATTCTAGGCAGTCCCCGGGTCATGAAAGAGATCCATTCTCAAGTGTGTCTTTAAGAATTTGTAGGTAAGTCAGAACAGGTGCATATGGTTCTTAACATAGCCTTACTTTAGTGCAAGAAAAGGCTTGATGCCTTTCCAATGGTTTAAAAGCTGCACATGCAGCAAGTGAAGGTGATTCTCATGAGGAATTTTTTGCTAGTAGGGGGTTGGTTCAATCGTTTCAAAGTGAGGGTAAATTTACATAACATTAAAGGACAAGTAGGAGTTGTCCGTAAGTTGGACGTTCTTACCCACGGATTTACTGTAATGGAGAAATAGTTAACCCTGGATAATTACATAGGTAAAAACAAAACAAACTGTAACAACAGGAAAATCTGTGAACAATCAAGTCTATAATATTATCTAAGGGTACGCCAGAGAGCATTATTGTCTGAATAACAAATGAAAATTATGCAAATGGGAGAAAATAAACCACTCTACAAAAGATACTGCATTGGGAGATTATAACATCCCTCACGGAATAGCATTTAAATAAAAACTGGAAAAAAAAAACTTTATCAATGTTTTCATCAGGGAAGTTGCACTAATCTATGATAGTAATGCCGGTAGGATTTCCCCATCTGATTGGGGAGTTCATTGACTTAACTGAATGTAGAGGAGGAGCTTTCTAGGACATTAATTTGACTCTTTGTTATTAGGTGCTTTGATTATAGCAATGTCTCCTTTTTTCCATAGCAAAAACACACATACAATGTATAAAACCAAAATCAAACCAGTTGCTGACAAGTTGACTCTGACTCATGGCAACTCGACGTGTGTCAGAGTTGAACTATGCTCCATAGGGTTTTCAAGGCTGATTTTCCAGAGATAGATCATCAGGCCTTTCTTCTGAGGCACCTCGGGGTGGACTCAAACTGCTAACCTTTCTGTTAGCAGTTGAGTGCTGAACTGTTTCAGCCACTCTAGGACTCCAAAAAATGTATATACAAATGTATACATATTTCTTTGTAATTATTGTTAAATTTAAAGATATAAAGACAGGACATTAGGCTCCACTTTGTCCAGCACGGAGCCCTGGTGGCATAGTGGTTAAGAGCTACAACTGCTAACCAAATGGTCGGCAGTTTGAATCCACCAGCCACTCCTTGGAAACTCTATAGGGCAGTTCTGTTCTGTCCTATAGGGTTGCTATGAGTTGGAATCAGCTTGATGACAACGGGTTTGTTTGTTTTCGGTTGTCCAGCACACTGTTTAATGAGTATGTCCTATAAATGAGTGTGACTAGGGGAATTTGATGGTGTGGCAAGGTGGATGAGGTAAATGTTACAAATTAAATTCACTTAGTCTTAGGAGGGCTGCAGGAGCCAAGAGGAGCCATGGTGGCACAGTGGTTAAGCACTCAGCTGCTAACCAAAAGTCGGCAGTTTGAATCCACCAGCCGCTCCACAGGAGAAAGATGTGACAGTCTGCTTCCATAAATGTTACAGCCTTGGAAACTATGAGGTAGTTCTGCTCTGTCCTCTAGGGTTGCTACAAGTTGGACTTGACTCAATGGCAACGAGTAAGTAGGAGCCAATACTTAGGTAAAGGTCAAAGTCAGGGTGCATTACCTAGCTCTGACAGCGTTTTCATCTTCCTTCAGACCTCTCACTTTTGAAGAGTGCAACCCACAGGAGCCTCCCCTCCCCTCCTGGCCTTTGTCCTTCCATTTAGTCTTTCTTTCCATCCTTCCTTCCATCCACCCTTCTTTCTAATACTGTCTCCTTTTAAACTAGTATCAAGCAGCATCTGATTCTAGCCACATGCTGAACACTAGGGATGTAAAGATGAATAAGACTGCTGATTATTCTACAGACTTCCTGGAGCCATGAAGGTTGTATGGACCTCTAAAACTTTTGCCCTGAGATAATCTTTAAACCTTAAATCAAAAATATCCCCTGAAGTCTTCTTAAAACCAAACAGTAGTTTAGCTTAACTAGTAAAAAAAAAAAAAATCTGCCTTGACCATTATGCTTTTTTAAGAACCATCTATATGGGATCAAATTGACAACAGCAACTTGAAAGACTAGATAGGAAAGACTTCAGGGGCAGTGAATTTGTGTTAATAGGGGAGGAACAACTCAGAAAAGGAGGGTGAGAATGGTTCTACAACGTGAAGAATGTAATTGATGTCACTAAAAGGTATATGTAGAAACTGTTTTGGTGTATGTTTTGCTGTGTATCTTCTCAACAACAACAATAAGACAGCTGATTATTGTTTCCAGGGGCCTTTATTTATACCTCTCTTCCCGCTCTAGATTTATGTTTACTTTTCCACCTAGCACAACAGGGCATTATACTATTGAAATTTTCCATACCTTCTCCTTCCAGTCTAAAAAAATGACTCCCTGCTTATCCCATTGAATCATATCAGAATATCTTCCGCTAGTTTGCAGGGGCTGCTAATGGAGTAACAATGGCCCTCATAGGCAAACTTTCATACTGTTTTCAACTTACTGCGTTAATTACTCTTTTAAAAAAGGTGACAACCTTTAGGGATTGTGGGTTCTTGAAAAGATAATATGGGCATTTTTGTAGGCATGGGTCTTGGGAAAAGGATTTGTGGAGCTGAACTCATGGTTGCCAATTACCCACAATTGTAAACCAGACTCTCAGTAGCACAGTGGAGAGAGGGAGGGTTAGGGAAGCAGTTAGACCTGTGGTCTATTCCCAGCTTGTCCATTTACCAGTTCTGTGAAGCTGAGAGATTCAGTTTCTTCACTGGATTCAGTAATGGAAATTAATTCAGCTGTGATGTGAAAGGTGTTATAATAAGTCAATTAGTCTCTGTTATAAATCTTATGCTTTACCTACCCTAAACTTCTTCTCTTTATGTACCTGTCTAAAGTCTCATTAATTAGGAGCTGGATCCATAGCAAATATTATTATTATTTCTAGATGTCTGTGCCTTTTGTTTTTAGCCAGTACGTATGGTTGAAGGGCAATGATGTGCTTGAACTGGCCAGTATTGGCTCAGAGTAGCCCATTGTCCTTGTCTCTTCCTAACTTCACATTTCAGTGCCATTATGTTGGTATCTTGAAATCAACCCGGAGCGGGGGGGATTTACACTATGGAAATCAGCTAACACAACACCTTTGGGCTTTGTTTTCTCCTGGAAATAAATTTTTAAACATTTACTAGCATGATAGTGCTTTAAAGAGCCCAAGCAGAGACTGAAACAGAGGCTGCTTTCCTCTTTCCTCAACAGATGAGGATACGCCAGACTTGAGTTCTCATTTCCTCGATGGCTGTGGTCTTCTCCTACGATGATAGCAGATCTCCAAATCCTTTCCAAATCCAACTCTACATCCCTGCTCCCAGTTTCTTTGCAATTGCAATGTATATGTACACGCCACTTAGAGTGTTTGTTTCAAATATGACTCTTAACACAATGGGGCCCTGAGCTTTAAAACTCATTGACCATTTAGTGATGTTCTGCCCTACTTGTAGCTACGCTAGATAGGAGACAGGGTGTCTGATATTTATTTACAGAGAACACCAGAATTTTATTTACACCATTTAAAATTGTAGTTAGTCACTTGGATTCCTTTTTAGATACAAGCACTGTTTGCAAAGTACAGATTGGAGAAATATACAGTTGTTCCTTTTTAGTTCTCCAAACTTTTCTCAGGTTCGGCAGGTTATTTCACATAGCTGTGCTTTATGAGAGGCAACCAACCATACTTATTCAGCAGCTTCTCAGGGGCAGCAAACTCTGCACTCTTGCTCACATTAGCATGAATAACCAGTGCATTCCTGGTTGTCAGGCACACCTGGTAGTGCTTCCTTGTATTTCATCTCTGTGCTTGTTGCCCTAGGAGTCACTTTATTAAAATGCAAATTTCCCTTTTAGTGTTTGTGGATTCCCACTTGCTCTTTTTCTCATTAAATTATCCCTTCACCTCAACACTAAGATGGGGCTCTGTCAATTGCAGACCAGATGCCAAGAACTTCAATAAGAGCTGCAGATGGCTTTCTTCCTTTCCCCTTTCCTGTCCTTTAAACTAGCTATAGCCTCCCTGGCTAAGAACTGCTCTTGGTGGAGTTCCGGCTGAGAGCCAAGCTTTAGTGTGTCTTCTTCTCAGTATGTGAAACAAACATGTCTCAAACTCATGACGGTATTAGGAAGAGTGTTCCTTGACTATCTGTCTTAAAAGGTAATGAAATATATTTAGTAATCTCCAAATTAGCCTATAACCAACCCCGGACTATCTGGGGTTTCTGTGCCCTTGCCTCAGTTATTCAGCCTACTGAAGACACAGCCTGGACCACCCTTCTCAGAAATAACAGCCCGTTGCTGTCAAGTTGATTCTGACTCATGGAGAACTGGTGTGTGTCAGAGTAGAACCGTGCTCCTTAGGGTTTTTAATGGATGATTTTTCTGAAGTAGATTTCCAGGACTTTCTTTTGAGTTACCTCTGGATGCACTTGCATTTCAATCTGTCCAGTAGCAGCCTAGCAGAACACATTAGCAGTTTGCAAGACCCAGAGACTCCCAGGGAACTATAGGTTCTACTTAAATCTGTATTTCTGCTTTGACTTTTATTCCCCTTTCCCCATTTCCCATCAAATCAGGAGAATCTCTGGCTATCATGGTGGGGTGCAGAGACTTGGGAAGCTTTGCTCTCACAGTCTTTCAAATCTGTTCATGCACTGGGTTTTGGTTTTAGATTCTCAAATGTTTTTCCTCTATTCTCTGCTGTAAAATTATTTCTCTAAAGCAATAAATGTCCTACAGTGTAAAGATCTGAATGGAACAAAGGCCAAGGTCTTACAAAAAAAAAAAAAAGTGAAGGGAGTCTTTGCTGATATTTCAAAATATCATGCCACCACATACATATTGAAATAAACACTTTGACTGGAAAAGGTTTATTGGTATAGATGCTATCTTTTATTGTCTTTAATCAGAAGCTGACTGAAAAGATATGACAGTTTATGCTTTATCCATTTATCTTCCTTACTCCATGTAAAAGGGAAATCGATTTAGGTAAGGAATAAAAATAACACAAAACTCACCTGACTACCCATAGATGAATTACATTTGAAATAATTTTTTTCAAGAGCAGTTTTGTATTTTTGTATGCAAATTGTAATTTAAATATGTCATAGTCACTATGAAATATTGTTTGAAATGTAGACAGGGGCTAAGTAAGTACTTCATAGAATTTACCCTAAGTAGAATGCATATAGGATCATCCCACCACAAAGCCACATATATCTTCCACAGCATACATTAGTCCTTTCCTATTGAACAACACTGTGTATTTTGCCTGTTAAAGGAGACCTTTAGTTAAAATTCCCTTTATGAACTGGAATACTATTGCCAAATGTATGCTTCTTACCAAAATATAAAGTATACATATTTCAACAAGGAGAAGAATATGAAATGTTTGCAAAGTTCTTGTGGACACTTCATATTTGTTCAGAAATGATAAATTAAACGTTTCTATTCAAAAACAGAGACATGGACGTATAAAGCTTTATAGAAAGTTGAAGACAAAACCCTCATTACGTTTTCCTTCTTTTCTTCATGTCCTTTAACTCCTGACTCAGTGCAATCAAAGTCATAATGAAACCTAGCCAAGAGAGCAGTCATCGCAGATTCTGGCAGGATTCTACCATAGTTTCCCAGCATCATCTCTCATTTTCTTTGCAATTTTCTAAGTTGTAACATCTGCTAGCAGAATCTATGTCCAATACATTTTATTGGGAAAGAGATTTTGAGGTGGAATAAAAGTAGATTCTTTTAATCCTCTCAAATTCTGATTGATTTACTTTAATCTGGATTAACTCAAATGCTGAAAACCCTAAGTAATTACATGAAATCTCATCTCAGAGAAAGCTCTACTCATATGTAAAACCATCACACAATTAGCAAGTCAGGGAAGGAATTTTAACACAATACTCTTGAATCTGAGAAAAGGTCAGAGAGTTTATTTGTCCTCATAGAATTTTCAATCTGTGTGTCCGTGTGTGTGTGTGCGCGCGCGCGCGCGCGCGCGCGCGTGTGTGTGTCTGTGTGTCTGTGTGTGTGTGTGTGTGTGTAAATTCTCTTAAGTCTCACTCAAGGCAAGACTCTTTATGTCTAGTAAGCATTCCCAGTAATTTAGGGCACTTACCTTGTATTTCCTCAAATGATAGTTCTTGGGGTAAATAAAAAGTATTTTTTCTCTTATTATGTATTTTCCCAAATTTGGAGATCATACTTTGATGCATTTCATTTTGAAAGGTCTTATGGGACTCCTCAAAGTATAAACAGTCCTCATTCAGAGAAGTTGAATGTAAGGATATATATTTTTAAAGAGTTTAGAAGGTATGTTTGGTATAATTTGAATCAAAATATAAGCCATATGGTCCATTTGAAATACACCTTATGCTTTTGGGAGGATCTTATGAAGATGGGTAGTCTTCTTCCAAATCAGGGTGAATGTTGTTGCAATTATAGACCAGTATGACTGGTAATGGTGGGTGGCCTGGTGTATATATTATGACAGTTATGAAAGTAGGAACAAAGATGTTTCTAATATAATTCCCAGCTCAAAAGATAACAAAATCAGACAACCCAATCTGAATATTTTTTTTTTAAATGATTCTGGATGACCAATAGCTGAGATTCATTTATCCAGCAATGGTTAACAGTTCTCCTGAGCTACAATGAGTAGGCCACCTGCTTATTAATAAAATCATGCTAAATGTTAGTTTAAGTTACCTGAGTAAATTATTTAACTTCTCTTAGACTTAATTGCTCACCCATTGAATGTGCACAGAGTTCTGCTCTGAGTAAGCACACGATAATTACCTGTTGAAAGATCAAATAAATGAGCACCTATTTTGTTAAAGGTGGGTGTCAATAGGATTGAATGAGATAAAATGATGTCTTGTAAGTAAAGGTTTAATCATGTGCCTGACATACAGTAAGTACTAACCACATGTTAACTTTTATCTCCCTGTTTCACAAAGTGTTTTCACATTGATTATCTTATTTAGGCCACACATTTTCCAGTTGTTTACATAGGGTATACATTACCCCTATTTATAAATGAAACACTAAGATTCGAAGAAACTAACTGGCATTCCAAATCCAGGTGGCCAGTAAGTATCTGAGCATAGAGTTAAGTCCACATCTTCAAGATTCTCTTTCTAGGTCTAACTTCCAGCCCTGCCATTACCTTGGGTACCTCTGTTCCACTTTTGGAGCCTCACTTAACTCCTCTTTAAGTTGAAGGGTTTGTACTTGTTGGAGTCTGCGTCAGTTAATTATGGACATAAAAAGATGAATAACAATCAACCACACTATGTCAGTAGCATACACCAATAGCATTTACTTAGCTTACAAATATGCAGGTCAACTGAGAGTCAGCTGATCTAGGCTAGGCTCTTCTGCAGGGGACTCTGCTCCACTTTTCTCTAATCCTCCTTCTGGAACCAATGGGCTAGCCTAGGCATATTCTATTCATGCTATGGCAGGGGTGAAAGAGAGCAAGTCCAATAGCACAAGTGATTTTTAAGGCTTTGGTCATGTCACTTCTGCTAACATTCTGTTAATCAAAGCAAATTACTTGGCAAATACAAGAACAAAGAATGGTGGAATATCTTCTGCCACTTTCATGGAAAGAACTGCAAAGCCATATGGCAAAGGATGTGGAAAAGGGAAGGGGAAAGAATTGAGGCCATTAATGCAATATACTTAAAGCACTAAGGTCCTTCTAGCTCTAACATGTGTGATCCTCTTCCAAATTGCTTTTAGCTGACAGTAATCTCTTTTCCTCGCTTTCTTTCTCAATATTTTTCAAATTGCCTAGGGCAAACAGGATTTCAGTGGAAGGCAGGAAACGCAGGTCAGCTTGCCCTTCTGTGTTCTTTTATTTTATCTATGTTAATCTTGCTGCTCCTTGAACATACTGTTCCAGAAGGTGCTATTAAGAGACAATCTCATGCGAGTTTGGAATACTATATTCTATTCACTGCATATATGGTTCCAGAGTTCAAACAAGTTTTTTTTTTTTTTAATAAACAGGACAGAGAGGAAGAATTGAGGCACTAGACCAAGAATATAAGTACTTGGGTCTGAAAAAAGTGTAAAGAGTTTATGGGAGTGGGAAGAGAGCTGTGAGAGAATGCTCGGGGACATTTTTGCCATTCAACCCCCATCCACTGCTCAGATCTCATATGAATCCTCACGTACATTCCCAGCATTCAGCCTCTTTACTTTTCATTCAGTAGCTGTCATCAAACTGCCTGCCTTTGAAGATTCTATTTATTTCTATCCAGTTCATCTTTATGTTTTTGCTGATTTTTAAATATTTTTTAAAACTATAGAAGCAAGAAATGCTCTTAAAATCTTCTAAGGAATGCAGTAATCCATATGGAGGAATAATAAATTCATTTTTTACTGATGTGTTCTCTTTATTTCCTCTAATAAATAGATAAATGCCTTCCTTGAGCTACTAGTCTTCCAGATATATCTGAATATC
>NW_004443983.1:22563-24680 GCF_000243295.1 Trichechus manatus latirostris | reverse complement strand
AGGTCAGTAGTTCAAATCCACCAGCCACTCCTTGGAAACCCTATGGGGGCAGTTCTACTCTGTCCTATAGGGTTGCTATGAGTTGGAATCGACTTGATGGCAACGGTTTTTTTTTTTTTTTGGTTTGTCTAGGAAAAAATGAGTAAGAACTAAAAAGATTTAGGACTTAAGGCATCAATAAACTTTGTAAAATCTGTTTGAGGAAATTCAGCAGCCAAGGGAGTCATTGGTTTTAGTATAGAAAATCAACCCCTGGACTTTGACATTTATAGCCTCAATGTGGCTGTCAGCTTCTCAGAGGCTGAATTCACCATCAGCAATGTCTTAGGCGGGGAGATGTTATGATCATTGCACTGCTCAGCAGACAGCAGTGCCCCCGATGTTTGGCACCACTAGCACTAATTTGGACTTCAGAAATTATTCCCTGTATCAGCAGTAATGACTTCTGTGGTCATCAACAGCTGGTCTTCCAGGTGGATTAAATCAATGATTGTTGCTGGCTGACGTACTAAAGGAAGGTCATTGAGGGATGGCTGTGACTCGAGGCCCCTCTGCATTTTCAAGACTCTCAGATACCTAGAAATTTGTAAATAAGAGGCAAGGAGAAAAAACAAATGCCTGTTCTTTAACTGCCTTAACCTTAGTGGGAAAATGACAGGTTGTATTTGAATGGACCCAAAAAGACACTGTCTTTGCCTTGGGTGGTTGGTTCTTCAGCCACTGTCCTCTATCCCTAGAGATCGATGGTGGTTACAAAATTTAACTCCTCTTTCTCCGCAAAGCGTATTATGCAAATGCAAAACATAACAAAATAAAACAAAAATCAGACAGATTAACTCACCCCAAAAGAGAATGACAAATTATAATTGTTTGGACCCCAAAGTCAAATAAGGAATGAGTGATTAAAATGACAGAAGGACAAATAACATCTCTCTTTTCCTATTCAGGATGTGCACAGGCCAATTCCTATGATGGAAAAATATATATTTGATGTTCCCGAGGGACAGAATTTTCTGAAAATGATCATATGTTTTCATTCTGAGTTGCCTGAAAAAATGAGCCGGGTGGGAAAAAAAAGAAAAAGATCCAGCTGGAAGAGGTTTCCTCACCATTTTCTAGTAGAAGAACTGCACGCACCCAAGGTTTCATGGGACCAGTGGCCTCCTCTTCTTGGCAAGAAGATTGCAACTTCTTATAGGACACAGTGTTTCCAGGAGTTGAACAGCTGTTATTCCCATAAAACTACTGTAAAAAGTAGGCAACAAACTGCTGATGTCCATGAAGTCTTTGTATCCCTTAATTGATAAGTATTAGAAGAAAGAGTAATGGGGGGATGGGGTCTCTTCATTGTAAAGCAAACTCGCAATTTGTTTCAGTAAATCTCCCAAGCCCCACCACACCTCTCTGTGGAGTAATTGGAAGGTGGAGGATATTTATCTTCTCTTCTCTCACTAACTCATAGCTTTATAAGTTTCCTCTTTCCCAGTGAAGTCATTCCTTAGTCCATACCGTGTGATTTTATGGAATTGACCATAAACAGCCCCGACTTGTACACATCAAGGAAAAATTCCTGCTGCTGTAGTCATTGTGGCTCGTCCAGCCAATGGCCATTTAATCATTCTTCCATGCTAAGAGATACCTTAATGAGTTTGGGTAGCAATGTGTCCAACCGCAATGGGTCTATGTCAGCCATGAAAATTCCATTCCCTTTTGCCAATTGTTGCAGAACCCAGTTCTGGTCAAAGAAGAAGTCTTGCTGGAGTGCTTTTTAGAAAGGTTTAAATTACAAATAAAAGAAAAGACAGCATAAAGTAAAAGCCGTTTATGACATTACCTACTTCCTTTCTGGGATGCTATTCTTTGAGAACATGATGTCTGGTACTACAAGAACCATCTTGTTCTGATACGGAAAATCATCAACAATATCTGATGATGGTAAAACAGAAATTGGGAAGAACCTGGGTTCCAACAGTTAAACTGATTAACCAGCCATAAAAAGTTTACCTTTGTACTTTGTTTTATATGGAATAAATAAATATTATTGTTCAAACTTCTTTAGTTACATATCCTTTTACTTGTAGCTGAGAGATTCTAACTGAAACAGCTGCCCTACAAGA
>NW_004443983.1:17071-18218 GCF_000243295.1 Trichechus manatus latirostris | reverse complement strand
AAGAAACAACGTTACAGCCAGCAACAATGGCATACATAAAATTCTAACCATCTGTTATTCCTCCAGCTAAAACATACCAAGATTAAAAAGACTAGCAGCAATTACAGAAATACAAGAGTGAACCTACTGCTGACAGACTTAGCTGTGTGCACATTTACACCAGCAGATCACTCGTTTTGCTACAGCCTCTAGGAAACTGGAGGGGAAGAGAACAAATACTTTCTGGATATTAAAAATTAAATTGATTTGAATCAGCTTCTCCAGAAGGGTGAGGTGTTTACATTGAACTTTATGATACTTTTCACCTTTTCAAACATGAGACATATCTCTGTATGTTGGTTTTATTCGTGTAGTTCTTTTCATTTCCTATGTGTAATTACAAATTGTTAACATTAGTTTTATAGAATTTAATATATATGTATTCAGGGAAAGCCATCTCTCCCAAAGTAAGTATCCCATTATTTATTTTCCAAACTGTCTTTAAGCACAAAGCTGGTGCAGAGACTTTCCCTTTGTAGATACCCAAACAGAAAGTCGTTGTTCAGTTGTGTCAGACAAACTGTGCTCCCTTGACGTTATATTATTTTGGGGTTGGTGCAAACAATTAATGCACTCAGCTGCTAACAGATTCACCTAGAAGTGCCTCAGAAAAATGAGCTGGTGATCTACTTCCAAAAACTCAGCCACTGAAAACCTTATGAAGCATGCTTCTTTGATACACATGGGGTTGCCACAAGTCAGAATCGACTCGACAGCAACTGGATTTGGACGGTCAGTGGTGCAGTGCTGGTTTCTGGTTTGAGCAAAAACTTTTAAAGAGAAAATTATTATTTATAAAGTAAATATTAAAAACTTGCCACTCAACCAATGGCATGGAACAGTCTGTATAAAAATTGTTAAATAAAACCTAATTTGCTGTGTAAACTTTCACCTAAAACACAGTAAAATATTATTACTAAGAAAAAAGACTTGCCATCCAGTCATGACCAAAAAGTAAAGCAATATTTGTGTTCCACAAACGAATCTGTGATTAGGCAAACCTCTGTGTTGATGTTTGATATTTGTCTGTCACCTGGCTCTGAGCCACATTATAACCTATCAAATGACTGCTGATGAAAAGAATTTGGTTATCTTTTTGTATTATTTC
>NW_004443983.1:13696-16421 GCF_000243295.1 Trichechus manatus latirostris | reverse complement strand
AGCTGCCTCAAAAATTACCAATATTACAATTAGAGCAAAATTATCCTACAATTATAACAATTGTTTCTTTAAAACACTACTTACAGAATTAAAATTTGTTTTTTATGGGCAGTACCATTACTCTCTGATTTTAGAAATCTACAGTGTATAAAGCTCATTAACTAATAATAGGTTTAGTTCATATAAATTTTATTTTGCAGATGAAGTATATATATATTTAAATTACTCCTGTACTTGTAATCACAGGAAAAAAAATATCAATATGGATAAATTCTAAAGGAAGAAATTTAAATAAAAATAAAGGTCAAGTCCTGATTTCTGCTTTCTCCATTATATCTGCTACTAACTTTGTATTGAGAATTGTGGTCTGGTAATAGTGATGATGGGTGAGAAAAGTTTTTCCTTCAGTTAAATTATGACCTGTGGATCATTGAAAAGATGCATATTTTTTCTTTCTCTGAACAGATTTTTTTCTGAAAAATAGCATAAGAAAAAAGACTTGCCATTCATATTTGCAAGACCTGTGACAAGAGCACAAATGGAGGCCCACATTTCAAATGTCTAAATATTTTAAAGTTACAAATCTAGCTAACGAATTGTAAATAAAACATGTTCTACACTCTCTTGACAAAAAATATAGAACTTCATAATGACAAAATGAAAAATATGTGTAAATCCCTGGCTTTTATATGACTAAATATCAGCAGAATGTCAAATACAACTGTATTTAAACATTATTTCACATGTTGATGCTCCAGTAATACTAACATTATAAAATATAAACATGCAAAATTCAAAGAATATCATATATATTGGAGACCACCGTTCTGTAGGCTAAGACTCAATCTGCTGTCCATAATGCATTTCATCTTTTCCATCAGCTTTTCCTGGTACTTCCAAGTTCAGAGATTTTTTGCTTAGCTTCTCTACAGAGAATAAACTTTGTTCCAGACTTCTTTTAGAGCCCAAGTGCAGTTAGGATGTTCCAGATTGGACATGATAAAAATCTTCATCTTTCAACTCCATTCAAGACATTTACCTCTAGATGTACCTACTGAATCCAATTCTGAGTAATAACAAGGTTCCTAATAAATATATAGAGCAAATTGTTGTTACAGGTTTTTTTTCTTTTTTTTTCCTAAATTTTATTTATTTTGTTGTTGTTGAGAATATACACAGCAGAACATTTGTTGTTGTGTTTTGATATGTTTTTTAATTTTACCGTGTTTTAGATGAAAGTTTACAGCTCAAGTTAATTTCTTATTCAAAAACTTATATACATATTGTTTTGTGACATTGGTTGCAATCCTCACAATGTGACAACATGCTTCCCCTTTCCACCCTGGGTTCCCTGTGTCCATTCTTCCAGTTCCTGTCCCTTCCTGCCTTCTCGTCTTGCTTTTGAGCAGGAGTTGCCCATTTGGCCTTGTATATTTGATTGAACTAAGAACCATGTTCCTCACGTATGTTATTTTTTGTTTTATATGCTTGTCTAATCTTTGTCTGAAAAGGGGGTTCAGGATTCGTTTCAGTTCTGAGTTAGCAGAGTGTCTGGGGCTATAGTCTGGGGTTATTCCAGTCTCTGTGAGACCAGTAAGTCTGGTCTTTTTTTGTGAATTTGAATTTTGTTCTACCTTTTTCCCCCACTCTGTCCGGGACTCTGTTGTGGTCCCTATCAGAGCAGTGGTGGTAGCCTGGCATCATCTGGTTCTTCTCATCTCAGGCTGGTGGAGTCTCTGTTTCATGTGGTCCTTTAGCCCTTTGGGCTAATATTTTCCTTGTGTCTCTGGTTTTCTTCATTCTCCTTTGTTTCAGATGGGACCAACAGATGTATCTTCGATGGCCGCTTGCAAGCTTTTAAGATCCCAGACGCTACTCACCAAAGTGGCATGTAGAACATTTTATTTATGAACTATGTTATGCCAATCGACCTAGATGTTCCCTGAGACTCTGTTCCTTGGACCCCAGCACCAGCAACTCAATCCCTCAAAGTGTTTGGCTGTGTCTAGGAAACTTCTACGCTTTTGATTTAGTCCAGTTGTGCTGACTTCCACTATATTGTATACTGTCTTTCCCTTCACCAAAGTTGACACTTGGCTACTATCTGGTTAGTGATTTTCCCTCCCTCTCCCTCCCAACCTTTGTACCATCAATTTTTTTTTTTCTGTGTGTAAATCTTTTCTTGAGTTCTTATAATATGGTCTCGTACAATATTTGTCCTTTTGTGACTGACTTATTTCACTCAGCGTAACGTCCTGCAGATTCATTCATGTTGTGAGATGTTTCGTAGATTGATCATTGTTCTTTATTGTTGCATAGTATTCCACTGTGTGTATGTACTATAATTTGTTAATCCATTCATCCCTTGATGGACATTTAGGTTGTTTCCATCTTTTTGCTACTGTGAATAGTGCTGCAATGAACATGGTTGTGCATATGTCTATTCGTGTGACAGCTCTTAATTCTCTAGGATATATTCCTAGGAGTGGAATTGCTGGATCGTGTAGTATGTCTATTTTTAGCTTTTTAAGGAAATGCATATCGTTTTCCAAAGTGATTGTACCATTTTACATTCCCACCAGTAGTGTATAAGAATTCCAATATTCTCACAACCTGTCCAACATTTATTATTTTGTGTTTTTTGGATTAGTTCCAGTATTGTCAGGGTAAGGTGACAGCTCATTGTAGTTTTGATTTGTATTTCTCTAGTGGCTAGTGATTGCAA
>NW_004443983.1:12426-13189 GCF_000243295.1 Trichechus manatus latirostris | reverse complement strand
TGGATGGATTTAATTCTGGTTTTTTAATTTTGTTCCATTGGTCTATGTGTTCATTGTTGTACCACTAGTAGGCTGTTTGACTACTGTGGCTGTAAAATAGGTTCTAAAATCAGGTAGTGTAAAGCCTCTTACTTTGTTCTTCTTCTTCAGTAATGCTTTACTTAGTCGGGGCCTCTTCCCTTTCACATAAAGTTGGTGATTTGTTTCTCCATTTCACTAAAGAATATCAGTATTTAGATCAGGATTGCATCCCACCTGTAGTATGCTTTGGGTAGTATTGACATTTTCACTATATTGAGTCTTCCTATCCATGAATATGGTATATTTTCTCACTTATATAGGGCTCTTTTGGTTTCTTGTTCTTTGTATAGGTCTTTTTCATTCCTGGTTAGATTTACTCCTAAATACTTAATCTTCTTGGGGGCTATTGTAAATGGTATTGATTTGCTGATTTTCTTTTCGAAGTTCTCTTTGTTGGCGTAGAAGAATCCAACTGATTTTTGTATGTTTATCTTGTATTCTGCTACTTTGTCGAAATCTTCTATTAGTTCCAGTAGCTTTCTTGTGGATTCCTTGGGGTTTTCTGTGTATAAGAACATATCATCTGTGAATAGGGATAATTTTAATCCTTCATTACCAATCTGGATGCTCTTTGTTTCTTTTTCTTGCCTTATTACTCTAGCTAGGACCTTCAGCACAATGTTGAATAAGAGTGATGATAAAGGACACCTTTGTCTGGTTTCCCTTCTCAAGGGGAATGCTT
>NW_004443983.1:9848-12156 GCF_000243295.1 Trichechus manatus latirostris | reverse complement strand
TGAATTCTATTGACTAGAATTTTGTTGAGAATTTTTGTGTCTATGTCCATGAGGGATGGGATCTGTAGTTTTCTTTTTTTATGGTGTCTTTGCCTGGCTTTGTTATCAGGGTTATGCTGGCTTTGTAGAATGAGTTTGGGAATATTCCTTCCTTTTCTGTGCTCTGAAATAGCTTGAGTAGTATTGGTGTTAGCTCTTCTCTGAAAGTTTAGTAGAAAGCTCCAGTGAAGCCATCTGTGCCATCTGTCTTGGAAGAAATGCAGCCAGAATGCTCCTTAGAAGCAAGGATGACAAAACTTCATCTCATGTACTTTGGATATGTTATCAGGAGGTACCAGTCTGTGGAGAAGGACATCATGCTTGGTAAAGTACAGGGTCATCAAAAAAGAGGAAGACCCGCAGGAAGAGATGGATTGACACAGTGGCTGCAACAATGGACTCAAGAATAACAATTGTGAGAGTAGCACAGGACTGGGCATCATTTCATTTTGTTGTACATAGGGTCGCTATGAGTCAGAACCGATTTGACAGCACCTAACAACAACATCTTATGCAGGAGCTCATGCAAAAAGAGAGAAATTAGTTATAACTACTTAAATTGGTATTTTATTTCACGCATATCTTTTTGGAAAACAGTGCAAATTACATATATGTCCAAATTATGCTACTTTGCTTTCCATATTTCAAAGAAGAGAATTAAAAAAAAAAAAAAGACAACTTTCTATCAGCTAACATAAATGGAAGGAAAAACACCAGTGTTGTGGTGGATCACAATGAGGCATGTTGAATGTTCATACTTTTGAAATGCATACAATTTTCTTTCACTCCTGATATTTTGAGAAAACCTGAACAAGATTTCATTTTTTTCCTAAAAATAAAATTAGTACACATAATGTAAAATATGTTATTATTTTATTATAATTAACTCAATGCCATGAGATTTGTTTTTATCCTAGTAATTTTTTCACACATTAATTAATTTATCTAAGTAAATTTGATACAATTTTTGGGAACAAATCCATTGAGCTTATGCTTAACATTTTAAGAAAACAATTACTGTCAAACTCAAGCACTTGCAAATTGTGTCTCAGATTACTACCAGATGTAGAGTAACTATATATATGTGTGTGTGCGTGTGTGTGTACATGCATATATGTGATTTTAAAATTAAAAACTGTAATTTAAACACTTTTCCCAAGATCCCTCCTGCTCTATTCTCATGGTTATAATTTTCTGGGCTTGAACCTTAATTGTAAAGTGCCAGAATAATCCATGCTAAATATATCCTTTCTAAATGTGTTTATGCATTAAATGGATTTACTGTTATAATATCATAAGATTCAATAATATCTCATGATTGAATGTTAATGCTGAAAGTAAAGATGCAAAGCTCTTTTACATAATGATATCTAGACTAAAGTAAAACAGGCGGTGTTATCAGGGCAAAATAATGTGCTTCAAAAACAATAAGTATTCATTACCAAGTCACAAAGCTGAGTAATTAAAAGTTGAGGTTGCAAGATGAATACTTAACACTTTATCAAAAGAAACAAGAAATCATTATTAACTCTGAATACTAAAATCTGAATAAGTGAAAATTATAAATTCTTTCATTTCTGCAAACTTAATTTTAAGGTAAATACAATAATGTAATTGCATTGCTTAAAATAATCCTAGTGATTATACCCCAATCTCCTCATTTTATGCACTGGAAAATTGTGAGCCTACAATATTGGCTTGCCCAATGTCACAGAAGCAGTTAGTGAAACACTAATGTATAAAACCCAGGTATCTTAACTCCTGCCATGTGATCTTTCCCTGTACCAAGCAAAGGGTGTTACCAAAGATTGTTTTAAAATAGTGTGTATGGTTAAGGGAGGAGTTTTGTCAACCGACAGATCTGGTTTTGCCACTTAGTAGCTCTATGACCATGGCAGGTTTCGTGGTCTTCCTTAGGTTCTTTTTTGTGTTCTATAATATGGTGATAAAGTGTAGCAGGTCGCTATGAGTTGGAGTTGACTCAAAGACAACAGGTTTGTTTGTTTGTTTGTTTTAAATATGGTGATAAAAATAGGAAGTAATTTTGTGAAGAGTTAATGAAATGATTTATTTAATTGCTTAGCACAGTGATTGGCACAGGGTTAAGTGCTTCATAAAAGTATTTATTATTGTTCTTTTTTTGTTGTTTACTTATAAAGACATGCTAAAAATTACAATGTGAGCTGTTAAAATTAGCTTTATCTCAATTGCAGTTAAGTTGATTCTGAGTCATGATGACTCCATGTATGTTAGAGCAGCACTGTGCTCC
>NW_004443983.1:6244-9531 GCF_000243295.1 Trichechus manatus latirostris | reverse complement strand
CATTAGAAATAAAAATTATTTTGATGATATTATGAGTTATATTAGTATTATTACAACTTAAATGAAGGTCAATCTTAAGCATGTTCAGTAAACTTGGCTGTGATCCCCCTCATTCTTTTCACCTGCTGTAGATAATTTGTCTTGAAGTTTCAACAGGTCTATTTTTTTCGTTCTTGTTAATAGTACCTAGTCTACATGCTTGGGTTAACACAGCAATTGTTCTAGCTGGTTCATCCATTTCAGAATGCCTTCATTTCCTTTTAGTCTACTTAATACTTGCTGCCATACTTGTTCAAATAAATGAGTCCACAGTGAGTCCACATTGCTTGTTCTGGCGTTCAAAGTTTGCCATCCTTTGCACCGTAGTGATTTTATTATATTTTATGACAAGTTTCTCAAACATATAACTTCCATTCCTGCCAGGCTATTACCTCACTGTCTCACAAATACAAGAAGTATTTTCACATCTTGGTCTTTGGGTATTCTCTTTACCCTGCCTAGAATTCTCCTTAATCAAGCTTTCCTTAGTATTTATTGTCTGCCATTTGGTTCTATATTGATGACACTGGTCTTACAGCAGTGCTTCAGTGCTTTTACTGTTGTGTAACTCCCATAAATTTGTGAGCTCCTCAAATGGCATGGAATCCAAAAGGCAGCACAGACTAGGCCCTCAATCATGTGGATCAATTAATTTATCGGAAATAAGATAGTGACTTTAAGTATGAAATGTAAAAGCAATTGCAGAGTGTATGTGTAGAATGTAAGAGCATAAACTTTCCTGAGTGTAACAGAATCTCATTTCCAAATGAATCCTCAAGGTTTCATAAATGTCTATTTCCATACTTTAGTTCACCTCAGGAATCATTTGGCAAGAGTTCTGAGTCAATTTCAAATAGGTTTGGGGTTTCAGGGCAATGTATTTCCTCCTCTACAAACTCACAGTGCTTTCCTCACTCTGTAAAGTGAGGTTTTATATAATTTTGGGGATTTCATAGCAGATGTAGCAGCACTTTCAGATTCAGCTAGGGCTAAGAATTGAGCTTGAACTTTAGAAAGGGCATTGTTAAGAGATGGAACATAGACCTTCCTCTTTATCAACTGTGGAAAAATTTATTTCATGTTTTCATGGGATGATTTTAATTTAGTATCTGCTGTAAGACAATGCACTGGAAGTGCATCCAGATCATCTCAAGAGACACTTTAGGCTGCCATCCAATAGTCGTCCAGGTTTTAGTCTTGAACTTGAATGTGCACCAGCCCCTGAAGTCTGAGACAAAATCTGGCTCAGCAGTTCATTAAGAGTGCTCTGCAATAGTTCTGCTATGTTGGCTCTAAATCACAGATTTCTGGTTTTATTTCTTTTTCCAAATATGATTAGCAGGAGGACTCACAATAGATTTGTCCCATTAAAATTTATTTAAAATATAGAAAACTAACTTTGAATTTTACAATTTTTATACATCTCTGAAAGTGATTTTGTAGCTCAAGAACAACTAACCAAATTTGCTAACCACTTTGGATATAATTTCCTAGACTAACATGATTTTTCAATCCTTGCAGTAGAAGCTTGATAAGATATTAAGCTAGGAAAAAGAGAAAATTAACCAGGAAACACACTTCTATCTCACATCCATTTCTCATAATCTATGTTATTATGCCTTTTATATTTTTGTATTCTTTGAAACCCCTAAGGTTTCACACAGAAGAGATAGTGAATATTTGCTAAAGGAGTAGTGAAGAAAAAGTTGTTTATAGATCCATTTTGCTGGCTTGAGGCTATATTGGATAAATAGACTTGACCTATTACTCATTACTTTGATGACAAGCAAGAAAATAATATTTTAGGAATAAGGAAGTTGACATATGGGCTAAAAGTTTTCCTAATTCTTTTTATTTAACTTCCAAAATCCTACATATTAAAATTTACTTTACATTGAGAATCTTTCTTTGCTTATTTACTTAAAAAAGAAATTTATTTATTTAAGTATAACATCATTCAGGAAAGTACACAAATTGTAAGTATATAGCTCCCTGGATTTTCACTAAGGGATGACACATAATTACTGCCCAGATCAAGATCTAGAACATTATTAACACACAACATGCCCTCTGGGACCTCTTCCAGTTATTAAGTCTACATCCACCTCCAAACCAAAAGCAAACTCGTTGCGGTGCAGTTGATTCCGACTCATAAAGCACCTATAAGCCAAAAGGTTTCCAAGGAGAGGCTGGTGGATTTGAACTGCCAACTTTTTGGTTAGCAGCTAATCTCTTAACCACTGTGCCTCCGGGCTCCACATCCACCTCAGGGTTAACCATATTCCTGATTTTAAATACCATATATTAGTTTTGACTCTTTTTGAACTAAATACAATCATGCATTATAGACTTTTTTATGCCTGGCTTCTTTCATTTAATATTTTGTTTATGAGACTCAATTGTGTGATTCTTCTAGCAGGGGTTTGATTATTTTTGTTGCTGCCTAGTAATTCATTGTATAGATATTACATAATTTATTTATCTATTTTACTGTTTGTGAATATTTAGATTATATCCAGTTCTCAGCTATTGAAAATAATGCTGTTATAAACCTTCTTGTCTTTTGGTATGGATATGTACACATTTCTGTGGGCTATATAACTAAAAGTGAAATTACTAGTTTATATGCTATGCCTATGTTCAGCTTTAGTGGGGACTACCAAATAGTGACATAGTAGCTGCAACAATGGGCTCAAGTATAGCAATGATTGTGAAGATGGTGTAGGACCAGGCAGTGTTTTGTTCTGTTGTACACAGAGTCACTATGAGTTGAAACCATCTCAATGGCACCTAACAACACCAGCCAAATAATTAGAAATCTTTTTGCCTTTAATGCATAAGAACTGCTATAGTTGGGTTTAAATCTATAATCTTACCTTTCCCCCCAATTGCTTCATGCTGTGTGTTCTGTTTTTCCTCCTCTTTTTGGCATTTGGATCATATTTTTTTAAATCATTCTGCTTTTGTCTTTTATTCGTTTTTAGTATAAAATGTTCCTTCATTTATTTTTAGAAGTTACCCAAGAGATTACAACATAAATTCTTTATTTAACAGTGGTATCCCTGGGTGGTGCAAATGGTTAAAGCACTCACCTGTTAATTGAAAGGTTAGTGGTTCAAGTCCACATAGAGGCTCCTTTGAAGAAAGGCCTGACGATCTACTTCTGAAAAATCAGCCATTGAAAACCCTCTGGATCACAGTTCTGTGATATACATGGAGTTGATATGAGTCAGGGTCAACTTGATGGC
>NW_004443983.1:0-1427 GCF_000243295.1 Trichechus manatus latirostris | reverse complement strand
AGCTGCCCATTTAGTCTCATGTATCTACTTGAGCTAAGAGGCACACTCTTCATGAGTATCATTTCATGTCCCACAGTCCAGTCCAATCTTTGTCTGAAGAGTTGGCCTCAGGAATTGTTTTAGTTCTGGGTTAACAGAGAGTCTGGGGGCCATGCTTTCTGGGGTTCCTCCAGTCTCAGTCAGACCTTTAAGAATTTGAGTTCTGCACGCCACTCTTCCCCTGCTCCATCAGGGACTCTGTGTTGTGGTCCCTGTCAGGGTGGTCATTGGTGGTAGCCAGGCACCATCCAGTTCTTCTGGTCTCAGGCTGATGGAGTCTCTGATTTATGTGTCCCTTTTGTCTCTTAGGCTAGTATTTTCATTGTGACTATGGTGTTCCTCATTCACCTTTACTCCAGGTGAGTTGGGACCAATTGATGCATCTTAGATGGCCCCTCCTTAGCTTTTAATACCCCAGACGCCACTCACCAAAGTAGGATGCAGACATTTTCTTAATAAACTTTGTTACGCCGATTGACCTATATGTCCCCTGAAAGCATAGTCCCCAGACCTCCACCCCTACTACTCTCTCCCTCGAACTGTTTCATTGTATTCAGGAAACTTCTTAGCTTTTGGTTTATTCCAGTGGTTCTAACTTCCCCTGTGGTGTGTGCTGTCCTTCCCTTCACCTAAGATAATTCTTGTCCACTATCGAGTTAGTGAATAGCCCTCTCCCTTCCTCCCCACCCTAGTAACCATCAAAGAGTGTTTTCTTCTGTGTTTAAACCTTTCTTGAGTTCTTATAATAGTGGTCTTATACAATATTTTTCCTCCCGTGACTGACTAAATTCACTCAGCATAATGACCTCCAGATTCCTCCATGCTATGTTTCACGGCTTCATCATTGTTCTTTATCATTGCACAGTATTCCACTGGGTGGATATACCATAATTTGTTCATCCATTCATCCATTGGCGGGCACCTAGGTTGTTTCCGTCTTTTTGCTATTGTGAGCAGTGCTGCAATGAACATGGGTGTACATATATCTATTCATGTGACAGCTCTAATTCTCTTATTTCTCTAGGATATATTCCAACGAGCAGGATTGCTGGATTATATGGTACTTCTATTTCTAGCTTTTTAAGGAAGCACCAAATCGACTTCCAATGTGGTTGTACCATTTGACTTTCCCACCAACAGTGTATAAGTGTTCCAGTCTCTCCACAACTTCTCCAACATTTGTTATTTTTTGTTTTTTGGATTAATGCTAGCCTTGTTTGGGTGAGATGGTATCTCATTGTAGTTTTGATTTGCATTTCCTTTATGGCTGATGAACGTGAGCGTTTCTTCATGTGTCTGTTAGTCACTTGAATGTCTTCTTTGGTGAAGTGTCTGTTCATATTCTTTGCCTATTTTTTCATGGGGTTATTTGTTTTTTAGTCATTGAA
>NW_004443982.1:18424981-18426349 GCF_000243295.1 Trichechus manatus latirostris | reverse complement strand
TTGAAAACTTTCTGGAAAGGATTCACCATTCTCGATGACATTAAGGACATTCGTGATTCATGGGAAGTCAAAATATCAATATTAACAGGAGTTTGGAAGAAGTTGATTCCAATCCTTAAGGATGACTTTCAGGGGTTCAAGACATCAGTGGAGGAAGGAACTGTAGATGTGGTGGAAATAGCAAGAGAACTAGAATTAGAAGTGCAGCCTGAAGATGTGACTGTATTGCTGCAATTTCATGATAAAATTTTAATGGATAAGGAGTTGCTTCTTATGGATGAACAACAACAACAACAACAAAAAAGTGGTTTCTTGAGATAGAATCTATCCCTGGTGAAGACGCTGTGAACACTGTTGAAATGACAACAAATGATTTAGAATATTACATAAACGTAGTTGATAAAGAAACGGCAGTTTTTAAGAGGATTGACCTAATTTTGAAAGAATTTCTACTGTGGGTAAAGCTCTATCAAAGAGCATTGCGTGCTACAGAGAAATCTTTCATGAAAGGAAGAGTCAATTGATGAAGCAAAGTTCATTGTTGTCTTATTTTAAGAAATTGCCACAGCTACCCCAACGTTCAGCAACCACCGCAGTGAAGTCAGCAGCCATCAACAACCAAGGCAAGACCCTCCACCAGCAAAAAGATTGACTTGCCGAAAGCTCAGATGATGTTTAGCATTATTTAGCAATAAAGTATTTCTTAATTAAGGTATGTACTTTTTTTTTAGACAAAATGGTATTGTACACTTAATGGACTACATTATAGTGTAGCACAACTTTTATATGCACTGGGAAACCAAGAAATTTGTGTGAACTTGCTTTATTGTGATATTTGCTTTATTGCGGTGGTCTGGAACTAAGCCCACAATATCTAAGAGGTATGCTTGTAAATGGCTTGTTGTGCAATGCTGCTATCTCATGATCATATCTTTTTTCTTGATCAGCCCTGAATTCCTTCCAACTCACTACAACATCCAAAAAAAATTAATGTAATACACCATGTAAACAGAAGAAATGATGAAAACCACAAGATCATCTCAATAAATGCAGAAAAAAGCATTTGACAATATTTAACACACCTTCTTGATAAAAATGGTCAACAAACTGGTAATAGAAATAAACTTCCTATCAAGGTATCTGTGAAAATCTCACAGCTAACATCATAATGGTGAAAGACTGAAAGCTTTCTCCCTAAGATTAAAAACAAGACAAGGATGGCCACTACTACCACTTCTATTCAACATTGTACTGGTGGATCTAGCCAGGTTAATTATGAAAGAAAATAAAATAAAAGACATCCAAATTGAAAGGCAGAAGTAAAATTATCTCTATTCACAGATGACATGATCTTGTATACTGAAAATT
>NW_004443982.1:18421373-18422967 GCF_000243295.1 Trichechus manatus latirostris | reverse complement strand
GTATAAAGGAGCAATGTCTATAATAACAATGACCTTTAAGATGCATTATTAGCATTCTCCCTATTACTTTAAGAAACAAAGAATGGGGCAATAGAGCAAAGTGATGGGAATCCTACAGTGACTATCATTTTTCAGAGACATGGCTTTGGGAGATGTTATACAGCCTCAGCAGGCTCTTTTCCACTAGCCATATCTCCTAATATTGACTTCCATGGTCAGAGTAGGGTGGATAATTGGAGGATGTTGATACTTACACAGTAAAGGAATTTCTTTAATGGCAGTAAGTGAGCTTTGGAAGCATTATTTAGAGCACGTGATGCTTATTCATTACCTTTCACTTGCTAATTCCAATAATGGATATGTGTAATTTCTCTTGTACCGATATCTTTTTGCACATGAAAAAAAATGTCATATGACACAGTGGGAAGGTACTGAACTTTCAAAATCTTTGAATATCAGATTTTTTTCCTATTACTGGCCATTAATTTTAGGCAATTTACTAATTGCCTTTGTTTTTTCACCTGAAAATGCCATTCTGTTCTTGATCCCAATTGAAGATGTTCTGTCTATGCTTCACACTGCAGGGAATCAAAAAAAAAAAATTCACAAGCAATGATCTCTAGATTTAGACCAAGTCTCCAGTTTCCCTGTTCACTTGGACTTTTATTCCCGGGCTTCATACTTCTGCTTCTGACACTAGTCTTAGGTTACCCTAGGTGTATTCATCCATTTAAATCTACTTAAGTGATTTTCAATCTTAACCTGCATCATTCAATACTTGCTCAGAAAGGGTGCGCTTCGAAAAATAAAATTTAAATAAAACATTTGAAATCATTTAAATGCAAAAACAGATTTCATCTGGCAAAGAAAGGATGGGGATTTCAATATAGGGAAAACATAATGGCTGCATCTTTAGCTGCAATAGTTTGAGAATCTTGCATACTGTCTGGCACAAAGTAGAAACTTAACAAATGTGTGTTGAATAAATGAATGAATAATCAAATGGATTTAAAAAAACACATAAGTTCAGGCCATGGTTGAGGAATGATCATTGATGTGTTGGAGCATTATTGTTGACTGTAAAATAAAAGATATGCTGGATCAAAATTGTAAAACACTTAGTGTGGTATGCTAAAGACTTTAATATTCATTCTGTGGATTTTAAAATAGATAAATATCATAAGCATTAGGAGAAAAAGCAAAATAGAATGATATGCAATCTAAGGGAGGAGTTTGTTTCAATAAGGTGAGTGTGATTTGTAATTTTTAATGTTGGAGATCATTAAGAATGGGATAATGTACCTGATGGTTAAGGGTGACTAGATTTGTAGATACAGAGCAAGAAAAAGTAAATTATACTTCCTCTTGTGGCCAAGATATACTAACAGAGAACGGATTTACTCTCTGAAATTAAAAAAAAAGAAGAAGAAGAAGAAGTGGGAAGTAAGGAAATATAAGGCAATAGATGGCAAGACACTGGACATCAGGTAGTAAGGATAGTCATCCCTGATAGTGGGAAACAAATGAGGCGAGCTCTGATTGTCTCAACTTATTTACTGAGTTTCCAGGCCACAGCATGGGAAGGGGAAGAGAC
>NW_004443982.1:18416788-18419841 GCF_000243295.1 Trichechus manatus latirostris | reverse complement strand
CTTTGTAGCTCCACTGATAAGTGCCTGGAGGCACTCCACTCCGCCAGGAAGCCTCCTGCACACAGGCACTCAGCTCCCTCGCTCCGTGGTCTTTCAGAAGTCCTCCTGGACCCCACCACTGATTATTTAGCTGATGACTGACTAGCTCATGTGTGTTAGGAAATTCCAGGCCAGGAAAGGAACCATCTAAAAGGATTGTAGGTAACAGTGCCTGGCATCACACAGGGCTTAGAATAGTGACTTTCTGCCAGCCAGACTGGAAAACCTCAAGATTCACAAGGCATTGGATAAGGTACGCCAAAGGGTCTTGTCTCAGTAAACCTGAAAACCAAACCTATTGCTGTCAAGTCGATTCCAACTCATAGCAATCCTATACGACAGAGTAGAACTGCTCCATAGGGTTTCCGAGGAGCAGCTGGTGGATTCGAACTGCTGACCTTTTGGTGAGCAGTCGAGCTCTTAACCACTGCACCACCAGGGCTCCCTTGTCTGAGTAGTGGGGAATAATTAGCCATAGATTAAGCACTGCTAAGTTTCTGCCTAACAAATTTTTTAAAGGATCCAAAAGGATCAATCATTTCCAAACAACAGCATCCCAGAAAAAGCTCAAAAATACTCATAAAAATTACAGAAATATGAGTTGGAACTGACTTGACAGCACCTAACAACAACAACAACAACACTGTAAAATTCACAATGTCTGGTATCCGACAGTAAATATCAGGGAGGCAAAGAGTCAGTAAAATACTCCTCATAATTAGGGGATGAATCCATCTATCAAAACCAACACAGAACTGACACAGACATTAGAAATAGCAGAAAATGACACTAAAACAGCTCTTATAACTATACCCTAAATGTTCAAAAAGTAATGTAGAGACATGAAAGATATAAAAAAGACCTAAATCAAACTTCTAGAGATGAAAATTTCAAACTTTGGGAAAAACATTGGATGGCATTTATGACAGATTAGACACTGAAGAAGAAAAGATAAGTGTACTTAAAGACTTAACAAGACAAATTATCAAAAATGAATCAGAGAGAAAAAATAAAACTTAATAAATGAGCATAGCATTAGTAAGCTCTCAGAAACTTCAAGTAGCCTATTTATATACAAAATTAGAGTGTCCAAAGAAGAGGAGAGAGAAGGCAGGACAGAAAAAAATACTTCTGGAAATAATGGCAATTTTTTTCTCCAAATTTGAAGGAAACTATAAATCCACAAATTCAAGAATTTCAGCCAACCCCAAGTACAAGAAACATAAAAAGATGATGCACATCATAATCAAATTACTCAAAAACAGTGATAAAGAGAAAATCTTAAAAAGTAGTCAGAGAAAAAAGGACATATTATGTACAAACAAAAATGAAAGTAACATAAGACTTCTTGCCTGATAAAAATGCAAATAAGAAAACAGTGGAACAATCTCTTTAAAATACTGAAAGAAAAGAAAAGGAAAAAAAAACTTAGAGTTCTACACACAGTGAAAAAATCCTTTTAAAACTAAGGAAAAATAAGGATTTTTCCAAACATCAAAAGATGAACAAATTCATCACTAGTAGAATACAGTCTATGAAATGTTAAAGGACTTCCTTCAGACAGAAGGAAAATGATATCAGATGGAAATACGGATCTACATAAAGTAATGAAGAGTAATGAAATTAATAACTACATGGGAAATGCATAAAATTTTTTTATAATTAAAATTTCTTTAACGATGATGTAAAGTTTAAGCAAAACTAATTTAAAAAAGTAGTGTGGCGTTTATAAAATATATAAAAGCAAAATGAATATCAACAATAAAATAAATAAAGCAAATAGAAAACATAAAAA
Source organism: Trichechus manatus latirostris (assembly GCF_000243295.1). Lineage (NCBI taxonomy): Eukaryota > Metazoa > Chordata > Mammalia > Sirenia > Trichechidae > Trichechus > Trichechus manatus. Next base: position 18,418,007 of record NW_004443982.1, on the reverse strand, counting down.
CAATAGAGAAAAATCAGTGAAAACTGAAAGCTGGTTCTTTAAGAAGATCAGAAATGTATTAACTTCTGACCAGTTTGATCAGGAAAAAAAGAGAAAATATACAAATTATGAAAATCAGTAATGAGACAGGTGACACTACTACAGATTCCACAGATACAGGAAGATAATAAGGTAATATTATGGACAATTTATAGTAATAATTTTGACAACATAAGTAGACACATTCCTTGAAATAAAAAAACTAATCAAGCTTATTCAAGAAGAAATAGATACCCTGAACATCCCTATATCTATTTTAAAAATTAAATGTGTAATTAAGAAATCGTCCCACAAAGAAAACTCCAAGCCTAAATGGCTTCACTGGTGACTTCTACAGAACATTTAAGGAAGAAATAATACCAACCCTCCACAAAAACCTCCAGAAAATTAACAGGATAAGATACTTCCCAAATTATTCTATGAATCTAGCATTGCCCTGATAAAGTCAAATACATTAAAGGAAAAGAGTCAGTAGATAGCACTCAAGAACATGGATGCAAAAATATTTTTGGAATGTGGCAGCCAAGCTAGTTCAACAATTCACCCAAAGGATTGTACATCATGACCAATTGTGCTTTACCCCAGGAATCTAAAGTATATTTACCACTTGGAAATCAACTGATGTAATTTACTATTTTAACAAGCTAAAAAATGAAGGCCATATGAACATTTCATTGGGTGCAGAAAAAGTATCTGACACAGAGCATTTGTCACAAACTCTCAGAACACTAAGAATTAGTATTCTCAGAACACTAAGAACTTCCTCAAACTCATAAAGGGTATTATGAAAAACCGACAGCTAACATCATGCTTAATGGTGAAAGAATAAGTACCTTTCCCCTAGATCAGAAATAAGAAAGATTTCCACTCTCATAATTTCTTTTCAACATTATACAAGGGATTCCAACCAGTGCAATAAGGCGGCAGTGGGGGGCGGGGAGGGGGAGGGGGAGCGGTGGTGGATATATTCAGGTTGGAAAGGAAGAAGTGAAACTCTTTTTATTCACAGATGACATAATCATCTGTGTAGAATCCAATGGAATCTACAAAAAGAGCTACTAGAACCAGAAAGTGAGCTTACCAAGGTTGCATAATACAAGCTCGATATAGAAAATTCAGTTACATTTCTATTTACTAATAACAAGTCATAGGAAACTGAAATTTAAAATACAATACCACT
>NW_004443982.1:18414730-18416124 GCF_000243295.1 Trichechus manatus latirostris | reverse complement strand
AGTCCTCCTACTTTGTTCTTCTTTTTCAAGATTTTTTCACAAATAGTACACTTCCAGTGCCATATGAATTTGAGAACTGGCTTTTCCTTTTCTGAAAAAGCTATTGGAATTTTGATAGGGCTTGTGTTGAATTAAGAATTAAGTTGGATCCATTCGTCACACCATATACAAAAAATTAATTCAAAATGAATGAATGACCTAATTATAAGAACTAAAATTGTAAAACTCTTAGACGAAAACATAGAAGCAAAGGTTCAAGATCTTGTTTTTTAATTTTAATTTTTTTATTTTAAAAATACAGATAACACAATATTTGCCAATTCGACATTTTCTACATGTACAACATGACGCCAAAAGCACATGCAACAAAAGAAAGATAAAGGGGACTTCATTAAAATGAAAAATGTTTATGAATCAAAGTACTTTACCAACAAAGTGAAGAGACAACCTACAGAATGGGAGGAAATATTTGGGAACCATATATCTGATAAGGGTTTAATATCCAGAATATATAAAGAACTCCTACAACTCAACAGCAAAAAGACAAACAACACAATTTAAAAATAGGCAAAGGACTTGAATAGATATTTCTACAAAGAATATAGAGGTAGTCCCCGACTTAGAAAATATTCAAGTTACAATGAACCCCTCTTTTGACTATCCTTTTCTTTTGTACCTTTTGTCATTAATAACATGTACTACACACAATGTTGCAGTGCGTAATTTGTTGATGTTATCATTCTCAGATGTTCACTCACGTATGCTTAGTTTAATGATTTACTATTGAAAATACCGCTGCAAAGATTTAGTTTCCTAAACTAAATCAGGGGCTTTACCAAAAAAAAAAAAAAAAAAAACCCACTGTCATCCAGTCAATTCTGACCCATAGCGACCCTATAGGACAAAGTGGAACTGCCCCATAGAGTTTCCAAGGAGCGCCTGGTGGATTCCAACGGCTGACCTTTTGGTTAGTAGCTGAACTCTTAACCACTAAGCCACCAGGGTTTCCAAATCAGGGGCTTTAGTTGCTTGAAAACATGGACCCAAACGCTGATTGCTTTGCTCAAATAAATAGATTCGGGAAGCAGTAAGATGTTACTGCGAAATATACGATGAAAAAAAAGAGAAGGACAATATAGACAACTCTCACTAATTTTCTGACTAGAAATGCCATCTTCATTCCCAGGGATAATCCAAATGATCCAGATTCTTCTACAAGTAGAGTCATTACCACAACTGACAAAATGCCAATGTCGTCCAACTCTTCATCGTCAGAGTAAATATTTATGATCTGGGTATTTTTTTATGTATGTATGTATTAAAATGGAAACCGTGGTGGCGTAGTGGTTAAGAGCTACGGCTGCTAACCAAAAGGTTGGCAGTTCGAATCCACC
>NW_004443982.1:18412510-18413919 GCF_000243295.1 Trichechus manatus latirostris | reverse complement strand
AAACACTATGCTGAGTTTATAAGTCAATCACAAAACAACAAACACTGTATGATCTCACTTACATATTTAGAATTGGCAAATACATAGACATGAAAGTTTAGTAGTGGTTACCAGGGACTGGAGGGAGGAAGAAATGGGGAGTTACTGTTTAAGCAGTACTGAGTTTCTTTGGGGTGATGAAAAACTTTTGGGGAAAGATCATGGTGATGGTTTCACAACATGTCGAATGTAGTGAATGTCATCGAATTGTACACTTACAATGGTTAAAATGGAAATTTTTTTGTTATATGTATTTTACTACAATTTTTATTTTAATTCCAACAGGTTTTTTTTGTAGACATTAACAAACTGATTCTAAAATTCCTGTAGAAATTCAAAGGACCTCCAAGAACCCAAGCAACTTTGTAAAAGAAGAACAGAGTTGGTGGACTAACACAGTCTGATTTCAAGACTTATTGTAAAGTTAAAGTAATCAAGATGGTGTGGAATTAGTGTAAAAACAGAAAAACAAATCAATGAAACAGAAGAGTGTCCCGAAATGGACCTACAGAAATAAGGACAACTGATTTTCTACAAAGTTGTAAAAGACATTCAGTGGAGAAAAGATAGACATTTCAAAAAAAGATTCTGGAACTATTGGATACCAACAGGGGAAACAACAAAAACTGTGATCTATATCTTGCACCATCTACAAAAATTAAATTAAAATAGGTGACAGACCTAAATATAAAGCCTAAAATTATAAAACTCAGAAGAGTGAAAAAATCTTTGTGATGACCTTTGGTAGGCAAAGTTTTCTTCGATACAACACAAAAATCACAATCCAAATAAGAATGAGTTGATAAATTGGACTTCATCAAAATCAAAAACTTCTGCTCTTTGAAAGATACTGTTAAGATAAAGAAAAGACAAGCCATAAATGTAGATAAACTATTTGAAAATCATATATCTGACAGAGGACTTATATCCAGAATACACAAAGAACACTCAAACGTCAATAATAAGATATAAAACAACTAAATTTAAAAATGTGCAAAAAATTTGAACAGTCACTTCACCAAAGGAGAGATAACGATGACAAATAAGCGTCCGAAATGATGCTCAACAACAGTAGTAGTCATTGGGGCGGTCCTCAGAGCGTCAGGGCTGCTCCTGCTGCGCCTGCCACGGAGAATCCCAGCTGGGCGTGGCCACACGGTCTCCTAGCAACCAGAGAGGCCTTGCAACAACAAGCTCAGGTAGCTGTAGCAGGACTGCAGGGAGCCGCGGCCACCATGGCCTACCAGAGGCGGCGGTCCCGTCCAGTCTCGCTGGAACCCTTGCCCCCGGGCATGAACTGCAAGCCGTGGTACAAAGACAGACTGCCTTCTGAGTGCTTTGCAAAGTCCAAGGAGAGGCCGATGTTCCCC
>NW_004443982.1:18409552-18411761 GCF_000243295.1 Trichechus manatus latirostris | reverse complement strand
GAAGTAAAGTACACCAAGGGGCTAAGAAAACCGACACAACCAAAATTGTCCTTACCGATACCAGCCTTCGAGAAGAAACTCCAAGAACTACAGATTCCTCATCAAAAGAAGCAGGTGAAGATGCGGTATGGAGCATGGTATCTGCACCCCAAGTTGTGGAAAAGGATAAGAGAAGATGAACCTCTGCTTGACCCTAACGCCGAATTTGTAGTTCAAAATGCCTATTTTAGAAAGGATCGAAAAGAATATGACATTCTTGCAGAGCTTTACGGAACAATCGCCTTTAAGGATTTCATTCTAAGTAAGGGCTACACAATGCCGAGTTTAATCGAAAGGATGTTTATCAGGAAGGGATGGAGATATGATACTGTTAAGACTCCTACAATACTATCAACAAGAAATAGCTCAATCGGGGAGTCTTCAGAAGAGGATTAGATAGTTTTTTATTTAGTACATACTTGGCTATTTCTCTCTCATTGTAAATGTCAGACAGAATTTATGATGCATGCTCTACCATGAATGACGACCTCTGTAAAGTTAACACCTAATGCTTATAAACATTTCTCAGTGACCTTCTGCTTCAGGTTCATCAATGTTTTATCAACTATGAGATCAATATTCATATAGATTCTCACATTTTGGTAGCATTTTGACTATCATATAGTTATATCAATTATTTGTAAAAGTAAATAAAACCATCAATAAAAGCAGAATTACTCTTAATAAAAGAATGAGCTAGTGATGTCAGCTACAATATGGGATGAATCTTAAAATAATTGTGCAGATGGAAATAAGATTTGCATAGTTCTAACTTACATTAACAACAAAGTAATTATGACAATTATTTTGTTAACCAAAAGTTGAGATCTATATCCAAAATAACGTTAGCCCCATTTAATAATGAAATTGGTATCTCTGCTTTCAGGGTCCCATCAAACCGCCAAAAGTGGATTGGAAACTACTTATCAAAATTATAGAAACTTGACTTATTCTGTTTTATCTTACTTCCCAAATCAACATATTTAAAAATGTTCACCATATTCACAAAAATTCAACCGGAAGGAGTGTCTCCATATCATGAAACAGAGGTTCAGAATAGCAGGGAGCTTGAAGTCCCTGGAAAATCTAGTGAACAGAATAAATCTTTGTGAGCAAAGCTCTACAGCAAATTCAAATATCCTCACATAGCTATTTGAATGCAATTAATCTTTGCATTTCATAAATAGCAATTTTAAATGCACTCATAAATTTAAAATAAGAAATCAAACAACTTCTTTACATTTTCAAAATAATAGCTAAAGTTCTCTGGGACTGAGACATCTGTAGCTAGAAAGATTAGTAGTGCAGATCCGAGGTGCACTTCTGTTTCCAGTAACAAAAGAATCCCCCTGTAAGTGGAAGTATATTTTATCCTACTAGGAATGTATATATTTATGTGCAAATGCTCTATTTTCAGTGAAGTGTGTCTGTGAGAATCCTGTGCCTGAAGAAAGGAGAATATCTATGTATTTTTGTAAGTCAAGACCTAGATTTTCTCTTCAAATTCATCACCTTAAAGTTCTTTTTTTTTTATTTTTTCCAGTACAAAAATATAGACATAGATTGTTCAGTGACTCTAATTGTTCTCCCCATACTGTGACAGCACACTCTTCCTTTCCACCCCTGATTCCCCATGTCATCACCTTAAACTTATTTCACCACTGTATCTCATTGTATTTCTACAAGAGCTTTCAAACTAGTCACTCTTCTCCTTGACTATATATTTCTAAAATGAAAATCTGGTCAAATTAACACCCTTGTTAATTCTCCAGGCTCATTAAACTTACCTACACACACACACACATACACACACACACACACACACACACACACACACACCTGCATTGCAAAGAACATACCCAGCTACAAAAGTCACCACACTCAAGAGCTATACTTTGTTTATGGTCCTCCTGGTTCTGGTAATTTTCCAGTCAAGAGTAAGTTTTAATGTAAGTAAAGATGCCTAGGAACAATACTGATATTCCACTTTTATCAGGATTCCTGGGAAGTAGAGCTTGAATGTTTACCCCAGGTCCATCAATTTCCCATATAGAAAGAAAGGGTTTTGTTCACCCTTTATCCACATTTGATTATAATGTAAATTAATCAAAGTAAGCCAACTGATATAATACTGTCAATATTTACATGGCTTGCTGTTGTTATTAGGTGC
>NW_004443982.1:18394045-18395001 GCF_000243295.1 Trichechus manatus latirostris | reverse complement strand
GTTGTTTGGGTGCCTTTTGCAGGTCCAAAAGGCTTTCAAAGACTTTAAAAACCATAGTAGTAATGGTATTTATTATCTAAAGTAACCAAATTTGGGGAAATTAAAATTCAGCATGTGCTAGATGGAAGAGTAAACATTAGTTAGAGGAGCCTGTAGACAAAATAATCCACTTAGATACTGTCTACAAACTTGTGGACCCAGAGAATAACAGAGTCATGATAGAAAAGCTAAGAAGATACAGTTTGGCAAATACCAAAGTGGCAATAGAAAGATTGAAATTGGAAGCAACTTACTTGGGCAGACAATCTTTTGTGTGTTGAAGAAGCTGTATCACTACAGAGTGCAGAGAAATTACAACTGAACAGTTCTCAAGGTGTATCCTTCAGTCAACAGGTAACAACTGCTTTAGTATGAAGCTGTACCCTGAGACGAATAGCACAGGATTGACAAGCAAAACCAACAACAACAAGCTAACAAACAAATGCTCAAGCGGATGGAAAGGCCCTTACCAGAGCAGCATATAATAAACAAGTCAACAAGTGAATGAGAATAAACGTTCAAAAAGAAAATCAATGTGATGAAACCTGTTGGCCTAATGAAGCCTGACTGGTCTCCATTCTGACATCCTTGTGTGCCTCTGCTGCCCTCAGTTGTCCTGCCACATTCACTCTAGCCTTAATTCTGTCTCAGGACACCATTTTCCTGCCCCAGTATAATCAAGTGGTCTGTAACTTTGCTACCTCCTCCATCCACACACAGCATCCACCAGCCCTTCTCAGATACCCAATCACATTCACCCTGACGACACCCACTTCACAACCTTCTGCTTACATCAGCCCTCACTGAAGTTTACTGTCTATTCTAATAACTTTTCTACCACTAAGACTGTACCCATTGTCATGGATTGAATTATGTCTGCCAAAAAAAGTGTGTCAGTTTGGCTGGGCCATGATTCC
>NW_004443982.1:18390231-18392308 GCF_000243295.1 Trichechus manatus latirostris | reverse complement strand
TGATGCCCTCAATTTGGACTGTTAGCCTACTTTACTCTGAAGAAATAAATTTCTCTTTGTTAAAGCCATCTACTTGTGGTATTTCTGTTGTAGCAGCACTAGATGACTAAGACACCCATCTTTTCTTAAAATGAGAGACACCACAGCTATTTCCCCACTGCAACTCCCACTGACATTTTTTTTTCTTGGCAAGATATAAAATATAGATAAGTTACAAGTAATACATAGGCTTAGAGACTCCCATTTTGCTCTTTGCACAAAATAGCAGAAAATAATGATTCCATATCTTGAATATCAAAATCACTTTTAGCACTTCTTAAAAGTACGTATGCCGGGGTGTTACCCCAAACCTGCTGAATCAGAATTCCCTCAACTGATTTTGATGCACAGCCAAGGGTTGAAATCCCTGGGCACAAAGTCATTCAACCAGAGAATCTCTGATAGAACGTAGTCCAAGAGCACTATATTTAATAAAGAACTTGGGGCTAAAATAAAGTTATGGAGAAAGTATATTGGGAAAATGTAAGCATAATAAAATCAGAGGGTCAAAAAGATTAAGCAAAACTAAAGGAACTTGACAAATGACAACATTTCCAAATTATAAAAAAATTAAAAAGCCATAAATCCTCAGGTACTAAACATCATAGCAGCTAAATGTATGAAAGAAAAACTACTAGCAATAAAGGGAAAAAAATGTTAAACATAATTATAATGATATTGATAATTTTTTTTCAAACATAAAAGATTTAGTAGACAATTTTGAATAATGTAAATCTGCAAGCATGAACTTATAAGTAATACAAATACATAAAATTTAAAATTCCTTGCCAAAAAAAAAAGAACTTGAGGCTAAGGCAGAACATATGGCCTACCTAAATTCCCCAAAAAAGCTAAGCAGGAACGTTGGCCTAGTATTTTTTCATATTTCTAGAAAGTTCATTTATTTTCTTATATAGATGAATTCCAGAAAAGATATGGCCAATGTTCCTGACTCAGTGTATGCTCCAATTCACTAACATAGATTATAATATTTAGAAAAAATAAACAGAGGCACTGTTTCATAACATAGTTCATGCCAAGTGCACATGAAATTCTCTGGTATACAGTTAGAGGGAGGAGCCCTGGTGACACACTGGTTAAGCACTCAGCTGCAAACCAAAAGGTGGGCTGTTCTAACCCACCAGCCCCTCCTCAGGAGAAAATGTAGCAGTCAGCTTTCATAAAGACTACAGCCTTGGAAGCTCTATGGGGCAGTTCTACTCTGTTCTATAGGGTTGCTATGAGTTGGAATCAACTCAATAGTAATAGGTATAGTTAGAGGACTTAGCAAAGGGCTAAAATCCTAGCTATTTATCGTGTTGTTAAACTAACTGTCTTAGTCATCTAGTGCTGCTCTAACAGAAATACCACAAGTAGATGGCTTTAAAAAGAGAAGTTTATTCTCTCACAGTCCAGTAGGCTACGAGTCCAAATTCAGGGTGTCAGCTCCGGGGGAGCGCTTTCTCCACTGACTCTGGAGGAAGGTCCGTGTCATTAATCTTCCCTTAGTCTGGGAGCTTCTCTGCACAGGAAGCTCAGGTCCAAAGGACGCGCTCTGCTCCCGGCACTGCTTTCTAAGTGGTATGAGGTTCCCCTGTGTCTCTGCTTGCTTCTCTCTTTTATATCTCAAAAGAGATTGGATTAGGACACTATCTAATCTTGTAAACCTCATCACAGCGATAAAATTTACAACACATAAGGAGATCACATATAACCTCATCATAGTGTTAGAGTTTAGAAAACATAAGGAAATCACATCAGATTACACAATCATACAGTGCTTCAAATCATGACCCAGCCAAGATGACAGATATTTTTGGGGGGACACAATTCAATCCATGACAATAACAAAACTTTGTCTGAGGACTTGTAGATGTTATTGCATTATGTCCACTGATTTAATCAAAAGAAGGCTGGCCTCGTTTTTGTATTGATGGAATTCTGATAGACATTCAGAGAACTGTCATAAATCTTAGCTTATTTTCTAGTAGCTAGCAAAAAAATTGCCAGCATCACTTCATATTATGGAATGAAAAAT
>NW_004443982.1:18387524-18389845 GCF_000243295.1 Trichechus manatus latirostris | reverse complement strand
GTACAAAAGTATGCATACAGGACACACATACACCACAGTTTTCTAAGATGTTACTGAGCCTATCGCAAAATATGGATTGAGTTATTATTTTATAAAAATAGTTCTAATGTTATATTACTTGTGTTCTCATGCTTACTTCACCCAACACCGTCCCTTTACAAAAAGATAGTCTGGGAGATCATCCAGCTATGAAACAGAATTTTGCAAAACTGAGTCCCATACAGAGATTTACCATAATGAACTGATTTAATTTAGAATGTAATCTAACCAAATATTTTAGACATGGAACAGACATTTATAGTTATTCTTACTGTTTTTAGCCCTTGACAGTTATTTAAGATTTGAGAAACACTAAACAATGTTGTAATAAAATCCGTACCAAACCCCTTGCCGTCGACTCGATTCTGACTCATAGCAACCCTATAAGACTGGGTAGAACTTCCCCATAGGGTTTCCAAGGAGTGGTTGGTGGATTCGAACTGCCTACCTTTTGGTCAGAAGCCATAACTCTTAACCAATGCGCCACCGGGACTCCAATGTTGTAATAGCTCCATATAAAACAAAATAATACTCTCTGTTACCAGAAGCTTCTTTCAGCATTGCTTTTCCTCTCTGTTCCAGGCCAGAGATACCACTACAGGCAGTCAAAGACAAGAGTGTCACCCTTCAAGAATTATTTGTAGTGATTCCTTTCTCAATCTCCAGTTTCAACAGCCTCTTCCCTTTCAAATGGGCTGCTTTTGGTTTCACTTTCCACCTCAAACCCACCAGTTATTCTACACCCATTGCCATCGAGTTGATTCCCACTCATGGTGACCCCGTGTGTTACAAAGTAGACCTGAGTTCCACAGGGCTTTCCTGGCTGTAATCTATACAGAAGCAGATCACCAGACCTTTCTTCCTTGCACCCCTGGGTGGGTTCCGACTGCCAACCTTTCGGTTAACAGTTGAGTGCAAACCGTTTGTGTCACCCAGGGACACACCTTCAATTCATATCCTGTAAAGGAATGCTAGGTTTTATCTTGCACTCAACCTCTCTTCCAGTATATATGTCCTGTATAAATTTGTATTACTGCCAATCGTTTCAAAGAAGCAGCACTTTCCTGGCATGAGAAAATCAAGGGATAACATTACTGAAGGAGAACTCAGTCGTACAGCCTACAGCATTTGGCAGATTATTAACAAGCCTTTCCTCGTGGATGGTTTGTCATGTAAGACATTATAATTTAAGAGTACCGCCTGCATGAGCAAAAGTGAAATGTTAATAATCTGTCTACCTAAAGAATATATCCCAACCCATTAATTCACACTAAAAAAAAATGAGGTTTAAAATCCTCTTGGTGGAAAGCTACTAAATATGTTGCCTAGAAATCTGAAACTCCCTAAATAGGTTTAACCGACCTTAAATATTCAGAGATGTATTTGGAAAACCACAAGTGCTTTCATGGAAATGAGTGAAAAGAACATTGCTTATTTTTCATGTAAGTTCAAGAAGTGAAGAATGAAAAGCCGAGAGGGAAGGCAATAAATGTGAATAATGCACAGGAAATGGTTTACAAAACTTTTGCTTTTGTAATAAGTTGATTTTCAGAGTTGTAACACTGGCAAGTTGAGGTCATTATTGCATTTTTACAAAAAAGGAAATCAGCAAATAAACCATTAAGAATGTGGAAGGAACTTTTAGGAAATTAAAAAATGAGAGAACACTACTCATGGGAAATTTTGAAGAATAATGATCACATTAAATATAAGATTATTCTATTTATATACTGGTTTAATGTATTAGTAAGTATGGAATCATAAGGAAATCTCATAAAGATTATGTTTTCTTCCTAACTTGTCTGGAAAAACTTATGCTTGGTTTTAGTGAAACTAATATCTACAACTTCAGCCAAGACATTCTGAGTCTTTAGATTAACTAACATAATTCCACCAGGTCTATTTCCATTAAACCTAACTGATCTGTAGGAAGAGGTATGTGAACCTCCATAGCAATTTCTGTTAACTGTGACCAAAAAAGTAAAGATTTCAAAAAAATATTATTGAATATATATGAATATTTCAAAGTAAATATATAACATATATTCTATTGATAACCAACTCACTAGCAACTAATTTTATGTTGGCTACTGTCTTAGTTATCTAGAGCTGCTGTAACAGAAATACCACAAATGGGTGGCTTTAACAAACAGAAATTTATTTTCTCACAGTTTAGGAGGCTAGTAAATTCTGAATTCAGGGTTCTGGCTCTAAGGGAAGGCTTTCTCTCTCTGTTGGCTCTGGAAGAAGGTCCTTGTCTCTTCAGCTTCTGTTTCCTGGTT
>NW_004443982.1:18384427-18385801 GCF_000243295.1 Trichechus manatus latirostris | reverse complement strand
CTTCTGTAAGGATTACAGCCTTGGAAATTCTATGGGTCAGATCTACTCTGTCCTATAGGGTCGCTATGAGTCAGAACCAATTTGATGGCAACAGGTTTGGTTTTTTAATCTTTATGGAAGCAGATCATTAGGCCTTTCTTCCATAGTGCCGCTGGGGTGCTCCAACTGCCAACCTTTGGGTTAGCAGCCAAGTGCAAATCGTTTGCGCCACCTAGGGACCTCAACCATTTTTTTTTTAAAATTCTGGGGTTACATTAATTATTAAATACTCAGGAATAAAATGAGAGAATTATCTGCAAAATCAAGATCTTCTATTTAATTAGATTCTTATAGCAAAGTTTGCAATGGAATCTCCAAAGGCAATTTTGGAAGTCCACAATTATGTTAAGACCAAGCACTTGTGTTAAGCAAATATAGAATGAAATTGTATCTCACTGAGAAAATCAGCCAGTAGTTCTTTTCCATCTCTAGTGTGTATAATTCTATAATTAAAATCAACTTATCAAATAGACAGGGTTAGTATTCTATTTCTTTACAGAATCAACAATTAACTGTCTCTAAAACTGCCTGGATAAGTTTCCGTTGTAACACTATGATGATATCCGGTCCTTTATTTTCTTCATAAACGCTGATTATGAAAAGAGAAACAAGGAGAACAAAAAAAAAAAAAAAAGGTGTATTAATCAAAGTCATGGGAATAAAAGTGTAAGTGAAAATGAGCATTTAACCCATAATTTTAAAACTATTTTAAAGCACTTACAATATTCTGCCACTCTATCTTGTACTTTGAGGAAAGGGTCCACATTTGATTCTTCTGTGTATCTCCAGAATCGAACACAGTGACTGATATATATTTAGAGCATATAAATATTGTTGAATGCATAAAAAATTTAATTGTAAATTAATTAGTTTAATTAATTAAAAAGACCATGGTTGGTTTTATAACTTCCACTATAAAAAAATCAAAACCTGTTGGCATCGAGTCAATTCCCACTCACAGTGACCCTATAGGACAGAGTAGAACTGCTCAATAGGGTTTCCAAGGAGCAGCTGGTGGATTTGAACTGCTGACTGTTTGGTTAGTATCAGACCTCTTAACTACTGCGTCTCCAGGGCTTCTGCATCTTTCACTATATGATCCTTAAAATCAAAGAATAATTTCCATATAAACTTATGTAATACCTTGCAGGTATTTACTTGAGACAATAGTGGGAAGACATAAAGGTAAAATACAGCCTGTAATTTAGTTTTTTGATTGGTTGTTTTGGTTTTAGATTTGGTCCAGCTTCTCCCATACCCGATGGGAACAAAGACTTTGACTCTCTTTGTCACTAATATACCCCCAACTTCTAGACCAGTGCCTGGACCATAATA
>NW_004443982.1:18382604-18383565 GCF_000243295.1 Trichechus manatus latirostris | reverse complement strand
AGTGTGAACTTGATCATGAATGGAAGGAGAAAAGTGGAGGTGACTGGAGTAAATAGGTCTAGGAACTGTGCGAGGAAGCTAGCAGAAGTGTCATTAGTATTGATGTTGAAGGCACTGAGGAAAGCTGGCATTCAATTAAAGCTCTGTAATATTAAATATGGGAGTCCCTGGGTGGCGCAAACAGTTAAGCACTACACTACTAGCAATAGGTTGGTGGTTTGAACCCACTTAAAGGGATCTTAGAAGACAGGCCAGGCTATTTGTTGCTGAAAGGTCACAGCCTTAAAAACCCTATGGAGTTGTTCTACTCTGCACACATGGGGTCACCATGAGTTGGAATCAACTTGACAGCAAGTAATAACAACAACATTAAATATCATAAATGATATCACAAGAAGCAATAAATTTATTAAAACAATCACAGTACAATATGTAAATAAGATGCTTTGAGAAACACCGAGGAGGATTAACTCAAAATGGTTGCTCTTATACTCCTAAATCACTTTTAATATATTACAGAGATCAGACAGAGCAGAGAGATCCAGGTTTCCTGCTTCAAACAGGATCCATGGAAGGGGCGCTCACGCTGCCCTTCTGGGTCTGCGTTCTGGGCCCGCCCCCATAATGGACCTGCCATCCGGGTCCCAATCCTCCCTCCTCCCCGCCAATAACAGACCCGCCATCCAGTTAACTGGCCTGATAAAATGTTTAGTGCTTCTGTTCTACCTTCTAGTTCATTTCATAGTGCCTGGGGGTGTCTTACAAACTTGCAAGTGGCCATTTAAGGGTCCACAGTTGGTCTCTATTCACCTGGAGCAACAGAGGAAGAAGGAAAGTCAGGAATAGGAGGAGGCAATGGAATGTGTGGCTAATTGCCTCCATGAACAACTGCCTCCTTTGCCACGAGACCAGAAGAACTGGGTGGTGCCCAGTTACCATTACTGAACATTTTGATCAAGGA
>NW_004443982.1:18379778-18380661 GCF_000243295.1 Trichechus manatus latirostris | reverse complement strand
AGGGAAGCAGATCACTAGACCTGGAGAGCCACTGGGTGGGTTCAATCCACCAGTCTTTCTGTTAGCAGCGAAGCGCTTACCCTTTGGGCCACCAGAGATCCTTTGCTAATGTGTACCAGGTTTCTCTTCGGGATGATGAAAACGTTCTGAAATTAGATAGTGGTGATGGTTGCACAATTCCATGACCATGAATACAATAAAAACCACCGAAATGTTCATTTTCAAAGGGTAAATTTTACGGTATATGAATTATATGTCAATAGTGCTGTTATTTAAAAAAAAAAAAAAAAAAAGCGGACGCTCAGCAAAGACTGTTTCCGCCTCACCCAGGATCCATGGAACCTGGCGCTCCCACCGCCACCCGCGCCTGCGTTTTAGGCCGCCCCCGCCCCCCGCCCCGTAACGGACCAATCATCGGGGTCTGAATCCCCACCCCACCCCCAATAACCGACCGACCATCCGGTCCTCATCCTCCCCTTATAAACGGACGCCGCCAGCCTAGTCCGAGCAACGCCATCTTGGTCTGAGCCCGCGGCCCGCGCTGAACCGCCCGCTCCGCCGCCCGCTGCGCTCCACCTGCGCCTTCATTGTCGCCGCCTGGCCCACGCTGCCCGCCATGGCGACCGCGCCATCGTCGCAGGTGCGTCAGAACTACCAGCAGGAGTGCGAAGCCGCCATCAACCGGCAGATCATCCTGGAGCTCTACGCGTCCTACGTGTACCTCTCCATGGCCTACCACTTCGACCGCGACGACTTGGCCCTGAAGAACTTCGCCACGTACTTCCTGCGCCAGTCAGGCGAGAAGCGCAAGCACGCGGAGATGCTGCTGAAGCTGCAGAACCAGCGCGGGGGCCGCATCCAGCTCCGCGACATCAGGAGGCCC
>NW_004443982.1:18350937-18356231 GCF_000243295.1 Trichechus manatus latirostris | reverse complement strand
CCCCCAGAGGCAACCACTATCATGAATTCCAGGTCATGTTTTTATCCTTTTATGCAAGTAGTCACCCAAGCAGCACCCCACCTTGCTTATAAAGGGAAGATTAATTTTGTGTTTTCCACACTCACTTGAAATACCTTTTCCCTCCTTCCACCCTTGGAGATTCTGAGCTGCATGAGTTTGGGGCATGAGTGGGTGGGGAGACTCCCAGGTACTACTCCACCCCTGCTCAGCCCCCAACCCCCCTCACCCGCCACCCCACCTTGCTTATAAGGAGAAGATTAATTTTTTTGTTTTCCAGGCTCAACTGAAATACTTTTTCCCTCCCTCCACCTGTGGAGATCCCAAGCTGCATGAGGCTGGGGCGTGGGTGGGTGAGGAGACTCCCAGGTACCACTCCACCCCACTCCACCTCACCCCCTATCCTACCTAACCCCCTCACCACGGGAGACAGGAAAAATAGCTACGTCTTCTCCACATCCTGAAAGGAGAAACCAGAGGCCCCACTGAGGTCAGGAACAGGCTGATTTGGGGATACACTTGGAAGGGACACTGGGGGCCAGTCAGACTGGAATGAGGTGTTCAGGCACCTCAAACCATCCTCTACATGTTAGCTGTCCTGGGCCTTGGGCTGATGTGCCATACTCTCTTTCGGGTGATGCTTGTCCTGTCACATGACCTCAACACCATCAATGTCTCAACACTGATGTCTCCTATACGTATATTTCCAACCCAGACCACCTCCTTAGCTCCAGATCCAATTCCTGCTACCTGCAGGACATCACACTTGATGTATAGTAGGCATCTCAGATTTTATAGGACATACCTTCCCCCTCTCCACCCCAGGTGCCCCTGCAAACATCGTCCTCAGATTAATAAATAGTACCACCATCAGCCCAGGTGCTCAAGGCCAAACCCCAGAAACTAGATTATTTTCCCCATCCCCCATTCCTCACCTCCAGTTCATGAGCACATCATGTCGATGTGTCCAAAAATCTATCTGGAATTTGTCTACGTCTCTACGTTTCCTCAGCCACCACTGTAGTTCCAGCCATCAGCCTCTCGTCACCTGAATCTGTGCAACGTCTCCTAAATGGTCCCTGCTTCCTTTCTTCCCCCCCATATATATATATATATTTTATTTTGTTGTTAAGAAGTTGAGAATATACACAGCAAAACATATGCCAATTCAACAGTTCCTACATGTACAATTTAGTGACATTGATTACAGTTTTTAAGTTGTGCAACCATTCTCACCCTCCTTTTCTGAGTTGTTCCTCCTTCATTAACATAAAACTCACTGCCCCCAAGGATCCTATCTAAACTTTTGAGTTGCTGTTGTATTTTTGATTCATGTAGATTGTTATTAAAAGAGCATAATGCTCAAGGAAGACATGTTTTACTAGTTAAGCTAAACTATTGTTTGGTTTCAAAAAGACTTCAGGGAGTATTTTTGATTCAAGGTTGTAAGATTATCTCAGGGCAGTAGTTTCAGGGGTCCATCCAGCCTGCATGGCTCCAGAAAGTTTGGAGTCCATGAGGATTTGAAATTCTATTATGCATTTCCTCCCCTTTGACCAAGATTCTTCTACAGAATCTTTGATCAGAATGTTCTGTAGTGATAATCAGGCACCATCCAATTCTTTCGGTCTGGTTGCAAAGAAGACAGTTGTTCACGGATGCAGTTAACCACACATTCCATTTCCTCCTCCTCTTCCTGATTCTCCTTCTTCTTCTGTTGCTCCAGGTAAATAGAGACCAACTGTTGTGCCTTTTAAGATCCCAAAAACTATGCAATGAACTAGGAGACAGAACAGAAGCACTAAACACGTTATTAGGCCAATTAACTAGGATGTCCCATGAAACCATGACCTTAAACCTCCAAACCAAGGAACCAATTCCCATGAGGTATTTGATTGTACATAAGCAGCCCAGCAGCTTCAGTTTTTTTTTTTTTTTTTGTAAATATGTCTATCACACAATTTTTGCCAATTCAACTTTTTACAGGTGTACAACTGATTGACAACACTTACAGTCATGGGCTGTGCCACCTTATCCTTAATCAGTGTGATTTTTCCATCACTGTAAACTGAAACTCAGTACTCCATAAGCGACACCCGGCCCCCTTTCTACCTCCCTCCTACCTCTGGTATCCACTAATAAACTCGTGTCTATATGTTTGCCTTTTCTTGTCTTTTTATATAAGTAAGGTCATACAATATTTGTCCTTTTGCAATTGATTTATTTCACTCAGCATAATGTCTTCAAGCTCTATCCATATTGTAGCGTGTATCAAGACTTCATTTCTCCTACAGGCTGTATAGTATTCCATTGTATGTATGTACCATATTTTGTTATCCATTCATCTATTCATAGGCATTTAGGTGTTTCCACCTTTTGTCTATTGTGACTAGTGCTGCAATGAACATTGGTGTACAAGTCTCTGTCTGAGTCTCTCTTTCAAAACTTTTGGGTGTATACCTAGGAGTGGAATTGCTAGATCATATGGTAGTTCTATTTTTAGTTTTTGAGGAACCACCACTATCCAGCAATTCCACAACAGCTGTACCATTTTGCATTCCCACCAACAGTGGATAAGGGCTCCATTTTCTCCACATCCTTGCCAACATTTGATAATTTGTTTGTTTTCTTTAAATTGTAGACATCCAGGTGGGTCCCTCCCTCAATAGTCTTCAAAGTAGCCAGAGTCACCGGCTTTGTACTTAGGGAGATTTATTCTATTTTATATTCAAATCACACATTTGACCTTCAGCCATGACCTTATAATTTTTAGCCTTTTTATTGAGTTTTATGTATTTATTTATTTGGTAGTAAATTACTGTATTGGCAGAAATGGTAAAAATCAAAGAAAATGTAAGTGGATATTTTGTAACCACAGCAAGTAAGCCTATCACTGGTGACCATGATAAAAGATTACAGATAAAGTGGAAGTCCCCTTTATTTTGATCCTTACTATATCTAATTTCCTTCATTTCATCTCAGAGACAAACACTATCATGAATTCCAGGCCATGTTTTTACACTTTTACCACGCACACCGTGCCAGCACTCAGGCACCGCCCCACACACCCTACTGAAACCAGCTCCTCTTCCCTCACCCCATTTCACTCCCCGGACTCCACCTCACCCCCCTACCCCAACTTGCTTATAAGGGGAAGATAAATTTTGTGTATTCCAGGCTCACCTTAAATACCTGTTCCCTCCCTTCACCCTTGGAGATTCTGAGCTGCATGAAGTTGTGGCATGAGTGGGTGGGGAGACTCCCAGGTACTACTCTACTCCCCCTCATCCCCTCCTCCTCAACCCCCGCTCCCCCTCACCACCCACTCAATCTTGCTTATAAGGAAAAGATTAATTTTGTGTTTTCCAGGCTCACCTGAAATGCCTTGTCCGTCCGTCCACCTCTGGAGTTCCCGAGCTGCATGAGGTTGGGGCATGGGTGGGTGGGGAGACTCCTGGACCACTGCATGGGGGTTTGCCCTGTTCTTCAAAGTTGGGAGTGTTGTCCACACAAGAATCACCAGGAGACTTTTATTTATTTAACTTTGGTACCAAGTCACTTTATTGGAAGAAATGGTAGACTTGGAAGAGAAAAGAAAGAGAAGTGAACGTGTTGTAACCACAGCATATTTGCCAGCACCAGGGACCACGAAAGTCCCTGGGTGCTAAGGCTCAGTTCTCCTTGTCACTGTCGCCGAAGGTGAACTCATCGAAGAGGTACTGGGCCAGGCCGCCATCCGGGCCCCCCCAGCTTATGCAGGTTGGTCACGTGGTTGCCCAGCTACTTGATGGCCCTCACCTGCTTGTGCAGAAAGTGACTCTCCAGAAAGTCACACAGCTGCACGTCGCCTTTGTTGGTGGCCAGCTGGTGCAGGTCCAGGAGGCTCTGGTTGACGCTCTGCTCCTGGTGGAAGGCGTGCTCCATGGTGTTGAGCCTGCTGCCCCAGTCGTCCAGGTCGGGCCTCCTGATGTCGCAGAGTTGGATGTGGCCCCCACCCTGGTTCTGCAGCTTCAACAGCATCTCCACGTGCTTGCGCTTCTCGCCTGACTGGCGCCAGAAGTAGGCAGCGAAGTTCTTCAGGGCCAAGTCGTCGCGGTGGAAGTGGAAGGCCATGGAGAGGTACACATAGGACGCATAGAGCTCCAGGTTGATCTGACGGTTGATGGCAGCTTCGCACTCCTGCTGGTAGTTCTGACGCACCTGTGACGATGGCGCGGTCGCCATGGTGGGCAGCGCAGGTGAGGTGGCTGCAAAGAGGGCGCGGGTGGAGTGCAGCTGGCGGCGGTCGGGGCAGCAGGCGCGGCGGAGTCCACAAGGCACACCAAGGGTGGGCGGTTCTGCGCGGGCAGTGGGCTCTACAGTCTGGGTTCAGATGCAGATGGCGGGGCTCGGACCAGGCTGGAGGAGTCCTTTTATAAGGGGAGGATTAAGACCCGGATGGTGAGTCCGTTACTGGGGAGTAGGACCCGGACGACGGGTCCTTTACCGGGGGCAGGCCTAGAACGCAGACCCAGAAGAGCTGCGCAAGCGTCACGTTCCATGAATCCTGGTTGAGGCGGAAACCATTTTGCCTGAGCGTCCAGAAAGTTTAAAAAAAAAAAAAATACCAGCACTATTGACATATAATTCATATGCCATAAAATTTACCCTTTGAAAATGAACATTTCAGTGATTTTTACTGTATTCATGGTCATGGAATTGGGCAACCATCACCACTAGCTAATTTCAGAACGTTTTCATCATCCCCAAAAGAAACTTGGTACACATTAGCAAAGCATCTCCAGTGGCCCAAAGGGTAAGCACTTGGCTGCAGACTGAAAGATTGGTGGATTCAACCCACCCAGTGGCTCTCCAGGCCTAGAGATCTGTTTCCCTAAAGATTGCAGCCAAGAAAACCCTATGGAGCAGTTCTACTCTGTAACACATGGGGTCGCCATGAGTTGGAATCCACTTGAGTGCTGTTAATAACAACGACCCATTAGCAGTCATTCCCCACCGGCCTCCCCCAGTCCCTGACCACTGGTAATCTACTTTCTGTCTCTAGAGATTCCCCCATTCTGAGTATTTAAAATAAATGGAATCATACACTATGTGACCCTTTGTGCCTGCCTTTATCACTTAGCATAATGTTTTCAAGATTTATCCTTTTTACTGCTAAATAATATTCTATTATATGGATATACCAGATTTTATTTATCCATTCATCAGGTGATGGGTATTTGGATGTTTTCATTTGTGACTATTATGAATAATGCTGCTATGAGCATTCTTGTACA
>NW_004443982.1:18341403-18344068 GCF_000243295.1 Trichechus manatus latirostris | reverse complement strand
GGAGGCAATTATCCATACATTCCATTTCTTCCTCCTATTCCTGACTTTCCTTCTTCCTCTGTTGCTCCAGATGAATAGAGACCAACTGTGGCCCCTTAAATGGCCACTTGCAAGTTTGTAAGACACCACCCCCCCCAGGCACTATGAAATGAATTAGAAGGTAGAACAGAAGCACTAAACATTTTATCAGGCCAGTTACCTAGATGGCGGGTCTGTTATTGGGGGGGAGGAGGGAGGATTGGGACCCGGATGGCAGGTCCATTATGGGGACGGGCCCAGAACGCAAACCCAGACGGGCAGCGTGAGCACCACGTTCCATGGATCCTGTTTGAAGCAGGAAACCTGGGTCTCTCTGCTCTGTCTGATCTCTATAATATATTAAAAGTGATTTAGGAGTATAAGAGCAACCATTTTGAGTTAATCCTCTTGGTGTTTCTCAAAGCATCTTATTTGCATGTTGTTCTACTGTGATTGTTTCAATAAATTCATTGCTTCTTGTGATATCATTTATGATATTTAATATTGTTATTACTTGCCCTCAAGTTGATTCCGACTCATGGTGACCCCATGTGTGCAGAGTAGAACTAATCCATGGGATTTTTAAAGCTGTGACCTTTCAGCAGCAAATAGCCAGGCTGGTCTTCTAAGATCCCTTTAAGTGGGTTCAAACCACCAATCTATTGCTAGTAGTCTAGTGCTTAACCGTTTGTGCCACCCAGGGACTCCCGTATTTAATATTACAGAGCTTTAATTGAATGCCAGCTTTCCTCAGTGCCTTCAACATCAATACTAATGACACTTCGGCTATCTTCCTCACACAGTTCCTAGACCTATTAACTCCAGTGACCTCCTCTTTTCTCCTTCCATTCATGATCAAGTTCACACTCCTGTGACAGCATAGTACCACCTTCAAAATGTCAGTGAGTGTTTCTACCTCCCCATCTTTCACTCTTCCTGAACTTGATTCTCTCTAAAAACCTATTGCTGTCGAGTGGATTCTGACTCATAGCGACCCTATAGGACAGAGTAGAACTGCCCCATAAGACTTCCAAGGCTGCAAATCTTTACCGGAGTGACTGCCACATCTTTCTCTTGCGGAGTGGCTGGCTGATGGGTTCAAACCGCTGTCGTTTCAGTTAGCAGCAGAGCACTTTAACCACTGTGCCACCAGAACTCCTTTGATTCTCTCTAGTGTCTTTATATTTCAGCACAATTCTAGAAACATCATCCTTCCGCCCTATCTGGACCCTAAAATAAACAATTTCAATTATGTCTTCACTGGTATCCTAGATGTGCTCACTGAGCTTGCCAATTTCCTCCTCTTGGGTAAAAACAGCCTTTTGTTTTCTCTGATAGTAAACAGAAGGGTAAGATGCTAGAGGAAGCCCTGTTAACCATGTGAATGTATTCTGTCATAAATTCAACCTCTCCAACCTCATTTGTATTTTTGCTGGCACTCAGCAAGTCTTTTTTTTTTAATTACTCAATTCTGTTCTGTGGAATGAGTCCCATCAGCTGTACAAAAGTCCATCTGTTACCTAGTTCTCAGCAAAGCAATATTCTTTCACAATCAGCAGTGAACTAGCTCTACTAGTTCACTACGATAAATCTCAAATTTCTTTTCATCAATTAATTTATTCAACAAATATGTATTGAGTACCTATTATGGTCCAGGCACTGGTCTAGAAGTTGGGGGTATATTAGTGACAAAGAGAGTCAAAATCTTTGTTCCCATCGGATATGGGAGAAGCTAGACCAAAACTAAAACCAAAACAACCAATCAAAAAACTAAATTACAGGCTGTATTTTACCTTTATGTCTTCCCACTACTGTCTCAAGTAAATACCTGCAAGGTATTACACAAGTTTATATGGAAATTAAAAAAGACCAAATGTATTCTTTGATTTTAAGGATCTTACAGCAAAAGATGCGGGAGCCCTGGAGGCACAGTAGTTAAGAGATCTGCTACTCACCAAAAGGTCAGGAGTTCAAATCCACCAGGTGCTCCTTGGAAACCCTATGGAGCAGTTCTACTCTGTCCTATAGGGTCACTATGAGTGGGAATTGACTTGATGCCAACGGGTTTTGATTTTTTTATAGTGGAAGATATAAAACTAACCTTGGTCTTTTTAATTATTTAAACTAATTAATTTACAATTAATTTTTTCATGCATTCAACAACATTTATATGCTCTAAATATGTATCAGTCAGTCACTGTGTTTGATTCTGGAGATGCACAGAAGAATCAAACGTGGACCCTTTCCTTATAGTACAAGATAGAGTGGCAGAATATTGTCTAAGTGTGGGATAGTTTTAAAATTATGGGTTAAATGCCTATTTTCACTTAGCATTTTATTCCCATGACTTTGATTAATACACCTTTTTTTTTCTTTTGCCTTCTTTGTTACTCTTCATAATCAGTGTTTATGAAGAAAATAAAGGACCGGATATCATCATAGTGTTACAGTGGAAACTTATCCAGGCAGTTTTAGAGACAGTTAATTGTTGATTCTGTAAAGAAATAGAATAGTAACATTGTCTATTTGATAAGTTGATTTTAATTATAGAATTATACACACTAGAGATGGAAAAGAACTACTCGTTGATTTTCTCAATGAGATAAAATTTCATTCTATATTTGCTTGGCACAAGTGCTTGGTCTTA
>NW_004443982.1:18331328-18340955 GCF_000243295.1 Trichechus manatus latirostris | reverse complement strand
AGGGCTCCTTTCCATAAAGGTTACAGCCAAGAAAAACCTATGGAGTTCAGTTCTACTGTGTAACCCGTGAGGTCGCCATGAGTTGGAATTGAGTTGACCGCAGTGGATTTGGGATTTTGCTGGTTTTGATTATTGTATGGTTACATGTGTGCTAAGGGGTAATAATGGTGTTCCTCAGATATTTCATGTATCATCATTATCTCCTAGAGAAGTAGATAACGGTAAAATACTTATTATAACAAAGAGAAACCTAAGGTTTAAAAACCAGCTTTTCTAAGGAAAATCAATAAACAAACATGGATTGGAACCGCAAATTTCCATGAAGGAAATATACATGTGCATGAACCAAAAAGCATTCCAGCCAATTTTTCATTAATGAGGAATATAAAATTACAAACAAAAACAGAATGAGAAAACTTCAGAGCAGATTATATATTTAAAAATATAAGACTACAAGATAAAAGTGTCTTTGAAATGTTTATGGTTAGTGTTATGCATAATTAATGCAGAGTCAACAAATAAAAATTATAGTGCTATAATCTGCCAAAACTCTCTGTTTTGACTTTCAGTTCCTTTCATCATTTAAAAAAGTTACAGAGCTAATAGTTACACAACTGACATTAGATAATAAATTCTGACTCAATGTCAGAGATTAAGCTCTCATTAATTAATTCATTCAAAACATTTCTCTTGAGCACCTGTCAAGTGCAAGGTACTTTTATAGGTATAGACATAAAACCTTGTTGTAGAAACTTATATTTGCATTTATTTATTTATGCAGCTAAGTGCTATTCAATGTACTGTGTATTTCCTTCTTTAAAACGTAACTCATGCAATCACACTCAACGTGATCAAAACATACATGCAAAGGTGAACCCTGAATTTGTGTGGCTTTATTCAACTATAAGTGGTCCCTAAGTGGCACAAACAGTTTGCATTTGACTACTAACCTAAAGGTTGGTGGTTCAGACCCACCCAGAGGTGCCATGGAAGAAAGGCTTGGTGATCTGCTTCCCTAAAGATTACAACCAAGAAAATTCTATGGAGCAGTTCTACTCCAAGACTCATGTGGTTGCCATGAGTCAGAATCTACTGGATGTCAACAAGTTTTTTGTTTGTTTTTATTCAACTATAAAGAGATTGAGATAATCCTGAAAATATTTATAGCAGTTTTTCATTTAGAGATGTATTACACACCAGAACAGATCCACGGATTTCTCAAATATAGGTAGAGAAAAGGTGACATGAACTCACCATGTATTTATTGAATGGATATTCCTTGAAGACCTAGTTTATGCCTGACTTTGTGCTAAATGCTGAATGATTGCAGCAGACATTAACTTCAATCTCATGGACCCCAGAATTTGTTTCAGTTCACTTTGTTCATCAGTGCAATGTATCTGTTATGAATTAAATTTTGTCCCCCAAAATATATGTTGTAAATCCTAACCTCTATGCCTGTGGTTATTATCCCATTTGGGAATGGGTTGTCTTTGTTATGTTAATGAGGCAGGGTTAGTGTAGGGTGTGTTTTGAGTCAATCTACTAGAAGATATAAAAAGAGCAGATTAAGCAAGTAAAGAAAGTAGAGATAGGGGAAGCGAGATGCCAGGCCACATGGAGATTTCTAAGGAACCAGGAAACAGAAGCTGAAGAGACAAGGACCTTCTTCCAGAGCCAAAAGAGAGAGAAAGCCGTCCCCTAGAGCCAACACCCTGAATTCAGACTTTACTAGCCTCCTAAACTGTGAGAAAATAAATTTGTTTGTTAAAGCCACCCATTTGTGGTATTTCTGTTATAGCAGCTCTAGATAACTAAGACAGTAACCAATATAAAATTAGCTGCTAGTGAGTTGGTTATCAATAGAATATATGTTATATATTTACTTTGAAGTATTCATATATATTCAATAATATATTTTTTGAAAGCTTTACTTTTTGGTCACAGATACAGAAATTGCTATGGAGGTTTTCATACTTTTTCCTACACATCAGCTAAGTTTAACAGAAATAGACTTGGTGGAATTATGTTAGTTAATCTAAAGACTCAATGTCTTGGTTGAAGTTGTAGATATTTGTTTCATTAAAACCAAGCATAAGTTTTTCCAAACAAGTTAGGAAGAAAACATAATCTTTATGAAATTTCCTTATGATTCCATACTTGCTAATATATTAAACTAGTATATTAATAGAATAGTCTTATATTTAATGCGATCATTATTCTTCAAAATTTGACATGAGTAATGAGCTCTCGTTTTTTAATTTCCTAAAAGTTCCTTCCACATTCTTAATGGTTTATTTGCTGATTTCCTCTTTTGTAAAAATCCAATAATGGCCTCAACTTGCCAGTGTTACAACTCTGAAAATCAACTTATTACAAAAGCAAAAGTTTTGTAAAGCATTTCCTGTGCATTATTCACATTTATTACCTTCCATCTTGGCTTTTCATTCTTCAATTCCTGCACTCACATGAAAAATAAGCAATGTCCTTTTGACTTATTTTCATGAAAGCACTTGCAATTTTCCAAATACATCTCTGAATATTTAAGGTCAGTTAAACCTATTTAGGGAGTTTCAGATTTCTAGGAAATATATTTAGTAGCTTTCCACCAAGAGGATTTTAAACCTCATTTTTTTTAGTGTCAATTAATGGGTTAGGATATATTGTTTAGGTAGACAGATTATTAACGTTTCACTTTTGTTTATGCAGATGGTGCTCTTAAGTTATAATGTGTTACATGACAAACCACCCACGAGGAAAGGCTTGTTAATAATCTGCCAAATGCAGATGAAGGCATGAAACATAACATGCAGGAATCTGGAAGGGATTATGCTGAGTGAATTTACTCAGTCACAAAAGGACAAATATTGTGTACGACCACTATTATAAGAACTCAAGAAAAGGTTTAAACACAGAAGAAAACATTCTTTGAGTGTGGGGAAGGAGGGAGAGGGGTATTCACTAACTAGACAGTAGATAAGAATTATCTTAGGTGAAGGGAAGGAGAGCACACACTACAGGGGAAGTCAGCACAACTGGACTAAACCAAATTTAAGAAGTTGCCTGAATACAACCAAACACTTCAAGGGACAGAGTAGCATGGGCAAGGTCTGGGGACCATGCTTTCAGGGGATGTCTAGGTCAATTGGTGTAGCAAAGTTTATTAAGAAATATTCTGCATCCCACTTTGGTGAGTGGCGTCTGGGGTCTTAAAAGCTTGCAAGCGGCCATCTAAGATGCATCAATTGGTCCCAATCCACCTGGAGCAAAGGAGAATGAAGATCACCAAAGACACAAAGAAAATATTAGCCCAAGAGAGAAAAGGGCCACATAAACCAGAGACTCCATCAGCCTGAGACCAGAAGAACTAGATGGTGCCCAGCAACCACCACTGACTGCCCTGACAGGGAACACAACAGAGAGACCCTGAGGGAGCAGAAAAGTGTGGTACAGAACTCAAATTCATGTAAAAAGACCAGACTTAATGGTCCGACTAAGACTGGAGGAAATCTCAAAGCCATGGCCTCCAGATGCTCTGTTAACCCAGAACTAAAACCATTCCCGAAGCCCACTCTTCAGAAAAAGATTAGACTGGACTCTATAACATAAAATAATACTCCTAAAGAGCGTGCTTCTTAGTTCAAGCAGATATCAAACAGGCCACTTCTGTCCGGAAGCATGACAAGAATGCAGAAAGGGACAGGAGCTGGTTGGATGGACACGGGAAACCCGAGGTGGAAAGGGGGAGTGTGCTGTCACATTATGGGGATTGCAACTAGTGTCACATAACAATATGTGTATAACTTTTGTATTAGAAATTAACTTGAGTTGTAAACTTTCACCTAAGACACAATTAATAAAAAAAAGAGGGCATGAAGCTTATAAAGTTTGGAGTAAGGAGCAAAATGGAAAGGAAAGAGGATTATAAAGATACTTTCTTGCAGCACAATTTTGCCTTAGGTCAAGAACCACTGGCGTAAATGTTATTATGGTAGAAATGGCAAAGTGGAAGAATCTGGAATTGCCCTTCTTTTTCAAAAGAGTAAATCAAAATCAACGCTTTATCTCTGGAGAAACTGTAGATGTTAGTGCCACAATTAAAGGTTTGAAAGATAAAGATTGATGATTCTTATCACATCCCTAGTTGAATTAATGCAGAAGACATGTGCACCTTGGATAATGACAGTGGATTATTGTAAGTTCAGTCAGGTGGTGAATCCAATTATAGTTGCTTTTCTTGGTGAGGTCTCCTTAGTAGAGAAAATCATTAGAGCAGATTTTGAAGTTAGAATTGTGGTTTCAGTCCCTGGTCTCCTTTAGTCATTCCTTCTCTTTCCTGTAATGGTTGTTCCAGGAAAGGCAAAAGCCACACGAATGCTGTACACAAATCCTGCTGGAACCTTCTGAGCAATAGAAACTCACTGGGACAATCACTCACTTCATAGCTTCACTAGGTAGGGTCTGACCTGATTCATGAAAGATTGTGAAACTTGTTCAGCTCTGTTCTTTCCAGTTGTGAAGACAGTCCTCCAGGCATTGACACTCAAATTCTATTCGTAAGTGCTGCTAAGAAAATTCCAAACACAAAAGCGCACATTTCATCAAAGAGCAACGAATATTCTTTGATGGAATCTTGCACGTATTGAATTTTGTTCTAAAACTCACCTACCTTGATGAAACAGCCTCCACTCCCGTCTCCTCCCTCTGAAATGGTTGTCACACCTCTCTGGAAGATTGAGTTTTCCATTTGTACATGTGTACAATTGACATAAAACTGACTTTAAAGACTCTTTTCTCCATTAAATAAGTCTTTTACATTGTGCTTAAAATTGTTGTAAAAAGGTGATTTTGTTATTATAGAATTTTTTTGCCACTCTATGTGTAATTGTCAACCACTACTTTTCACTTCTTTTAAAAGCACTGCTCTACTATGTTTGGAAGCTAATTGTTCTTTTGAAATATCTCTTGGCTGCTTTCAGTAAGATAAGGAACTACTTAAATAGCTTACAGAGACATAAACTTGGTTGATTGTTTTGACAGTTAGAGTGATAGTCTTGATTTCAAGTCAATTTTCATCTGATCTGCTGATCTGTGGGAAAAAATAAGTCTATTTACCAAAGAAATAAATTAGTCAGTACCTTTTTATTCAAATCACTATTACCTTAGTTGAAAATATTTAATATGTAGAGGGAGACAGCTTGCTTTTGAATATACATTAAAAATGATTGAATGTTGTAGGAAAGTGGATAAATCGGTTCAAAATAATCATATATATCAAGGCAGATTGCTTTTGGGCTTGCTCTGATGCCATGCTTCTTGGGTTCAAAGCTAGGCTCCACCATTTACATGTTAATAGCCTTGGGTTTATTATTACTTAACCACTCTGGGCTCCATTTCCTCATTTGGGAAGTGGGCATGATAATATCTCCTACATTACTGGGTGTGGTGACAAGTGGGTTACTATGGGTGAAGTAAAAATGTTGTTGCTGTGTGCCGTGGAGTCAATTCCAACTCACAGCAACCCTATAGGAAGAGTAGAACTGCCCCATAGTGATTCCATGGAGCAGGAGGAGGATTCGAACTGCCAACCTTTTGGTTAGCAGCTTGAGCTCTTAATGACCTCGCCACCAGGGCTCCAAAATAAAAATACAGTTTTGTAATTCCACTTTGGCCTAAGCATTGCATTTTACCCTTCAAAATAAAAGCCTGATTTTTTTTATTTAAAAACTTTTTTGCAAAGATAAACAGAGTATTAGTCTGTAAATTTTTTATTTCCCAGTATGCCAAAGAAACTAGAGAAAATAGGATTATACTAGCCAAGTGTAGAGAAAATAATCATTTTATGCATATTATAGATGCTTGATTATCACAAAGCAATTAGAATAATGTAAAAGAAATTTTTATTGATTTTATCTATGGTTAGTATTGCAAAATTATTTTGAAATCACATATTTATTAACATGCTTGTGTAAGTTGAAGAGGGGGACAGGTGGTGGTGATGTGAGAGAGTGAGAAGAGAAAGAGAGAGGTCTTATCAGTAGATTAAAAAAAAAAGACTATGGATCAGATACTTAGTAGGCTATCCATAAGTAGATGATTCAGAAGTTGAATCCAACTTTGTTCAGTTTGATTCTAAATTTGCAGAAGATATGTGTCTGTGTAGGGTTGATACTTTGAGTTGAGACACAGTAGAATGATGTAAATCAAAATGATGACAATGGTTATTATAACCTTGTGATAGAATTATAAGTGAGCTGTTTTCTTTTTTACATGTTTCTGCATTTGTAAAGAAAATCATTAACATATCATAAAGAAAACAAAAATCTTCACAACTGGACCAATAAGCAACATCATGATAAATGGAGAAAAGATTGAACTTGTCAAGGATTTCATTTTACCTGAATCCACAATCAATGCCCATGGACACAGAAGTCAAGACATCAAATAACATATTGCACTGGAAAAATCTGCTGCAAAAGACCTCTTTAAAGTGTTCAAAAGCAAAGATGTCACTTTGAGGACTAAGGTGTGCCTAACCTAATCCATGATATTTTCAATTGCCTAATTGCATGTGAAAGCTGGACAATAAATAAGGAAGACTGAAGAAGAATCGATGCCTTTGAATTATGGTGTTTTGAAGAATATTGAATATAACATGAACTGCCAGAAGAACAAACACTTCTGTCTTGTAAGAAATACAGCCAGGAGTGGGGCCAAGATGGCGGAGTAGTCAGATGCTTCCAGTGGTCCCTCTTACAACAAAGACCCAAAAAGACAAGTGAGTCGATTATATATGACAATCTAGGAGCCCTGAACATCAAAGGCAAAGTTGAGGAATTGGACTGAGTGGCAGGGGGAGGGAGAGATGGTTCAGAAGCAGCGAAGAGGTGCAAGACCTGACCCAGAGGGAGCTGGAGCCCTTCAGCCTGGATCAGCTCGGTGTGCGCAGTGAGGCAGGCAACCAGTGGTGCTCAGGAGGTGTTTTCCACATGGGTAGAGACTCAGTGGAAGAGAGTCTACTCGGCCATCAAGAACCAGTGAGAAGCAGCCCTTGAACAGCAAAAGACAACTACTTACGTCTGGCTTACCACGCAAACCAAAAACACCCCCCTTAGGGAAAAAACTCTCTCCCATTTACCTCCCTGCTCCCTGCTCTACACTGGGTCTGGGATGGCTTCAGCGATTGCTGAGTCCCCTGGGCCAGAAGTAAGATTCTTCACGTGCCCCGAGCCATTCTCCCTGCCCTGAAGCGGGAACAAATTAACAAACGGGGGGAAAAATAATCTGCTGGTTCCCCTAAGCCAGGAACTCAGGGTAAGCACAGCTCCTTTGCCTAGGCACAGGCATAAGGGATCCACGGACTTTGAATGCCTGTCCCCCTGCAGAGACTTGTGTGGGCCCATTTCAACAGCATAGGCCCTCATTACCGCAGTACAACAGGGTATATACCTGAAGTCTAACGTCAACTGTTTCAGCTGTGAAGTGGCAAGTTCATGACATTTGACACTGCTCTGCCCATTAAGCAGCATCTTCACCTACCCACGTCAGGGGCCTGAAGACTGGTGGCTCCACCCATGCCACCTTGCCACCTGTGAGAGAGGTCCAAGAATAACAGATGCCACAAAGTCCTTACAGCCAACACCACTGGGTGCTCAGAGTCCAGCTGCAAAACCCACCCACCTACATGCTCTAGGGAACAGAGACACACTTCCTTCCTGGACACTTAAGGGCGGGCATCAGCCCCACGCCTTGCTCAACATGTGTCCCACTGCTGCAGCAGGATGCCTTTGCCTAAACCAATCACCCATGCCTGTGTAGGACTGTCGGTGAGAGCCTGCACCACACCCTTGGTGGCTGACTACCTGGATGCCTGAGCTGAATCCATACAGAAGGAGTGGGCAGACTTCTAGGCTCACATACTTAGTGGCAGGTCTGGCCACCAGATGGCAGGACGTTGGAGCTTCAGGGGCACTGGGGATTGGGTTAGTTCACATGAGCAACCTATTTGGGCATATCAAAACAAAACAAGAAGCTAGGACCCAGTAAGCAAACATAAAATAAATAAATATAATAACTTATTAATGGCTCAGAGACAGCAGTCAATATCAAATCACATAAAGAGGCAAACCACGATGGCTTCAGCAAGCTCCCAAATTTAAGAATCTAGAAATTTTCTGGAGGAAGAAAATTACTTGGAGGCAGAATACAAAAGATTAATATATAGAACTCTTCAAGATATCAAGAAGGAAATTAGGCAAAATGCAGAACACGAAATAGAGGAACTTAAAAATATTAGAGAAGAGCCTAATGAAAATTTAACAGTCTGCAAGAATCTGTAGAGAGACAGCAATCAGAAATCCAGAAGATTAACAATAAAATTTCAGGATTAGACAACTCAATAGAAAGCCATAGGAGTAGAATTGAGGCAACGGAAGTCAGAATTAGAGAGACTGAAGATAAAGCAATTGACACCAACTTATTTGAGGAAAACTCAGATAAAAGGATTTTAAAAAATGAAGAAATCCTAAGAATTATATGGGATTCTATCAAGAGGAATAACCTATGAGTGACTGGAGTACCAGAAAGGGGGGGGTGGATAACAGAAAATACAGAGAGAATTGTTGAAGATTTGTTGGCAGAAAACTAACCTAATATCGTGAAAGATGAGAATATATCGTTCCAAGATGCTCATCAAACCCCACATGAAGTAGATCACAAAAGAAAGTCACCAAGACATATTATAATCAAACTTGCCAAAACCAAAGATAAAGAGGCAACTTTAAGAGTGGCTAGGCATAAACAAAAAGTCATCTACAAAGGAGAGTCAATAAGAATAAGCTCAGACTACCAGGCAGGAAGAAGGCAATGGGATAACATAGATAAAGAATTGAAGGGAAAAAATTGCCAGCCAAGAATTATATATCCAGCAAAACTATCTCTCAAATATGATGGCAAAATTATGGCATTTCCAGATAAACAGAAGTTTCAGGAATTTGCAAAAACCAAACCAAAATTAAAAGAAATACTAAAGGGAGTCCTCTGGTTACAAAATGAATAATATAAGAACTCAAGACTATAACACAGGATAGAGCAACAAGATATCAACCCAAATAGGGAAGTCACAAAAATAAATCAAAGCTAAAACGCTGAAAATAGAGAAACAGAGATGTCAATATGTTAAAGATGACAACATTAAAACAAAATAGAGAGACTGAAAAATGTAGACATAGATTTTCATATGGAGAGGAAGTCAAGGCAATATAAAGAAAAAAACACTGCTATAAAAGTAGAAAAATTGAGGTAAATATTAAGGTAACCACAAAGGAAACTAACAATCCTACAAGTCAAAATAAAAAAAACTAGAAAAATATAAAGACTCAGCAAACACAGAACCAACAACAATGAAAAAGATGAAAAGAAATACATAAAGAAAAACGACTCAGCACAGAAAATTAAGTGGAACAAAGAAACTGTGTACAACACACAACAAAAGACATCCAAATGACAGCACTAAACTCATACCTATCAATCATTATGCTGAATGTAAGTGGACTAAATGCACCAATAAAGACACAGAGAGTGGCAGATTGGATAAAAAAACATGATCCGTCTATATGCTTCCTACAA
>NW_004443982.1:18327294-18328792 GCF_000243295.1 Trichechus manatus latirostris | reverse complement strand
ACTGGATATCCATCTGCAAAAAAATGAAACAAGACCCATACCTCACACCATGCACAAAAACTAACTCAAAATGGATCAAAGACTTAAATATAAAATTGAAAACAGTAAAGATCATGGAAGAAAAAAGGGAAAACGCTAGGAGCCCTAATGCATGGCATAAACACACCATACGAACCATAAGTAACAATGCACAAGCAACAGAAGAGAGACTAGATAAATGGGAGCTCCCAAAAAATCAAACACTTATACTCATTGAACGACTTCACCAAAAGAGTCAAAAGACAACTTACAAACTGGGAAAAAATCTTGGCTATGACAAATCCGATCAGCGTCTAATCTCTAAAATCTGCAAGATACTGCAAAACCTCAACAACAAAAAGACAACCCAATTAAAAATGGACCAAGGTTATGAACCAGCACTTCACCAAAGTAGACATTCAGGCAGCTAACAGATACATGAAGAAATGCTCAGGATCATTAGCCATTAGAGAAATGCAAATCAAAACTACAATGACATACTATCTCACCCCAACAAGGCTAGCATTAATCAAAAAAAAACACAAAATAATAAATGCTAGAGAGGTTGTGGAGAGACTGGAACAATTGTACACTCTTGATGGGAATGTAAAATGGTTCAACCACTTTGGAAATCAATTTGGCGCTTCCTTAAAAAGCTAGAAATAGAAGTACCATATGATCCAGCAATCCTGCTCCTTGGAATATATCCTAGAGAAATAAGAGCTCTCACAAGAATAGATATATGCACACCCATGTTCATTGCAGCACCGTTCACAATAGCAAAGAGATGGAAACAACCAAGGTGACCATCAACGGACAAAATGATAAACAAATGATGGTATACCCAAACAATGGAATACTACGCAATGATAAAGAACAACGATGAATCTGGAGGGCATTATGCTGAGTGAATTTAGTCACAGAAGGACAAATATAGTATAAGAACACTATTGTAAGAACTCAAGAAAAGGTTTAAACACAGAAGAAAACATTCTTTGATGGTTACGAGTGTGGGGAGGGAGGGTGACGGTTATTCGCTATCTAGATAGTAGATAAGAATTATATAAGGTGAAAGGAAGGAGAGCACACACTACAGGGGAAGCCAGCACAACTGGATTAAACCAAAGCTAAGAAGTTTTCTGAATACAGTCAAACACTTCAAGGGACAGAGTACCAGGGGCGGGGATCCAGGGACCATGCTTTCAGGAGACATCTAGGTCAATTGGCATAACAAAGTTTATTAAGAAAATGTTCTGCATCCTACTTTGGTGAGTGGCGTCTAGGGTCTTACAAGCTAGCAAGTGGCCATCTAGGATGCATCAATTGGTCCCAACCACCTGGAGTAAAGGAGAATGAAGAACACCAAAGACACAAGGAAAGTATTAGCCCAAGAGAAAGAAAAGGGCACATAAACAAGAGACTGCATCATCCTGAAACCAGAAGAACTAGATGGTTCCCAGCTACCACCAATGACTGCCCT
>NW_004443982.1:18324222-18326489 GCF_000243295.1 Trichechus manatus latirostris | reverse complement strand
TGGTTAGAAGTCAGAATAGGACTTTCCTTTGGGGAATAATGACTGCAAGTGGGCACTAGGGTAATCTGGGATGTTGGTCATGTTCTGTTTCTTGATCTGGGTGCTGATTTCATGAGTGTGTTTACTTTGTGAAAATCCATTAGGCTGATTCTTAAGATTTATGCACTTTTGTCTATGTATGTCATGTTTCAACAAAACATTTGGTAAAAAATAATAATGTCGTGATAAGCTCTGAGCTTATGTGTGGGGTAATATGTTAGGTACCATCAAGTTGGTTCTAACTCATAGTGACCAAATATACAACAGACAAAACACTGCCCAGTCCTGTACCGTCCTCACAATCGTGGTTATGCTTGAGCCCATTGTTGCAGCCACTGTGTCAATCCATCTCATTGAGGGTCTTCCTCTGTTTCACTGACCCTCTTCTTTACAAAGCATTATGTCCTTCTCCAGGGACTGATCCTGCCTTATAACATGTCCAATGTAATGAGATAAAGTCTTGCCATGCTCGCTTCTAAGGAGAGTTACGTGTGGAGGGCCCCTATCAGCTAACGCAGCACAGATTTGCCATCTTGGACTCCTGTCAGAGATTGGTGAACAGGGAGTATGGGAAAGCAACTTCACGGAGCTCCCAGAAGGAGACAGAAGAACTGGTAACCAGTGATATACGCTTTCCCGCGCTCCACCCCCCCCCCCACTCAGCCTCCTCTGCTTCCTGCAGCCACAGTCTCTTGGCCGGGTAGCAGCAGCTTCAGCCTTGTGCAGCTTGGATTCCACCTACCCACACTGGCTGGCTTCCTGAATGCCATTTGTTTGTTGCTGGTGTTGTATTTTTCCCACTTCTTTTGGTTTGTTCCATGCCTCTCACCACCTCCCCCTCCTTTCTGTCAAAGACCTGGCTCCAAGTGCCATCTTTGCTTCTTCTTGAAAAGTTTTGAAATGCCGCTTGACTGTGGAACTGCTTCCCAGCCCATGCCACTTCTTACATTTTGTTTTGTTTGTTTGTTTTCTTTTTCTTTTCACAGCTTGGAAGCACCTTGTAGCCAGGCTGTACTGTGCAGCTTGGTAGCTACTACCACAGTCTGTGCAGCTGCACAGTGAGATCCCTGGGGGCATTTCTTTTTTCTTTTTGGTTTTATTTTCTCTCTTTTTTTTCTTTTTGTATTTCTTCATTTCTCAGTTTCTCGTCTCCCTATACTTACATTCTCTTCCTGTCTCCTGAATACCTGGTGTTGTGTGACACCTCTACCCCTTCTAGCCAAGCTGTATTTTACGGTTTGGGAGCCACTGCTGGGATCTCTGGGGGCTTTTCTTTTTTTCTAATTTTTATCTATACATATTTTTTTATTTTACCCTTTTTCTTTTTCTTTTTTTTCTCTCCATTTCTTGGTTTCTCATCTCTCCACTCCAATGGCAATCTCCATTAGCAATCTTTTTGTTGGTTTGTTTGTTCGTTTTTGGATCCTGTTTCTCTCTCCTCTCTCTCCTTTTTCGCATACACCTCTTAGTGCCACAAATCACAATCTCCCCCACTCCCTCCTGCCTACCTGCACGAAGCACTGAACATCACACCCTCAAGGAGCACAGGCAGAGCCAACCAGAACCTGCCCTGCACTGATTCCCGGCCCGCCCTGTCGGCCTTAGTATGTGCCACAAACAACCCATCCCAGCAATTCCCCTTCAGCTGAACCTTCCCTGCTGCAACATAGCTGAGCAACTGACCCTGACCATTGGATAAGGAGGTGAAAAGTATCGTGCCTACTATGAACAAACAACAAAGAACACACAACCCACTTGCTCATGCATAACCAAATAAAACAAAAAAGCAGAACGAAACAAACAAATCTACAATCAATAAAGGAGGAAAATCACTACTGAATGTCCTGAAGACAACAGACAATATCAAAATATATTTAAAACAAACAGGACAGGATGGTTCCAGTAGGCATCCAAAATAAAAAACCAGATGACCTTCCAGTAGAAGAAAAAGCACTAGAACTACCTGATAGGAAATTCAAATCTCTAATATTCAAAGCTATCCAAGAGTTGAAGTGAAAACCAGAAAAAAATGAGGAAAAAATAGACAAATCCATGGAAAAGGCAGAAAAATTCATGGAAAATACAGACAAAAAAGGGAAGAATTCAGGAGAATAATACAGGCACAAAATGTCAAAATAAATTCACAACTAGAAATCATACAAAAAGAACAATTAGAAACCCAAAAGATAAACAAGATTTCAGAAATGGACAGTGTCATAGAAGGGCTG
>NW_004443982.1:18321603-18323926 GCF_000243295.1 Trichechus manatus latirostris | reverse complement strand
GATAGACCCCAAAAGAAAATCACCAAGGCATATCATAATCACACTCGTTAAAAACAAAGACAAACAAAAAATCCTGAGAGCAGCTCAAGAAACACAAAAAGTCATATACAGAGGAGAAACAATAAGACTAAGTTCAGATTATTCAGCAGAAACCATTCAGGCAAGAAGGCAATGGGATGACATATATAAAACCTTAAAAGAAAAAAATTGCCAACCAAAAAAATATATCCTGAAAAACCCTCACTCAAATATGATAGTGAAATTAGGACATTTCCACATAAACAGAAAAAAAGGGACTATGTAAAAACTAAACCAAACTTACAAGAATTATTAAAGGGAGTCCTTCGATCTGAGAACAAACAACATGAGACGACAAGCTGAATTTAGGACACAGGATTCTACCAGCCAGATAAAACCTAATAAATAAACTCTCAAGGACTATCCAAATCAAAAGAATTACAACAGGGAACCAGAGAGGTTAATCTCTAAATGACAACAACATCAGAACAATAAAAGAGGGGGTAAATGGTGTAGGTATAGAACCTTCTAATGGAGAAGAAGGCAAGGTGATACCAAGGAATAATAGACTGGTTCAAACACAGGAAGAAAAGGGTAAATTTCAAGATGACCACAAAAGAAGTTAACAAACCTACTCCTCAAAATAAAGAAGAAAAACATAAAATCTTGGTAAAAACAAAATCTAAAAAAACAAAAGAAATGAAAAAAAATCCACAAACAAAAGGAACTCAGCACAGGAGATTAAGAAGAACAAAGAAAACGTCAGCACCACAAAAAAAGCACTACAAAATGACAGCAATAAACTCACACCTGTCAATAATTTCACTGAATGTAAACGGCCTAAATGCACCCATAAAGAGAGAGAGTGACAGAATGGATTAAAAAAACAGCATCCATCAATATGCTGTCTACAAGAGACACACCTTAGAAACAAAGATGTAAATTTATTTAAAATCAAAGGATGGAAAAAATATATTAAGCAAACGGCTACCAAAAAAGAGCACGATTGGGAATACTAATCTCAGATAAAATAGACTTTAAAACAAAATCTACCATAAAAGACAAAGACGGGCACTATGTCATGATTAAAGGGATGATCCAGCATGAAGACATAATCATAATAAACATCTACGTACCCAATGACAGGGCTCCAAAATACATAAAACAAACTCTAACAGCACTGAAAAGAGAAATTGGCAGCTCCACAATAATAATAAGAGACTTCAACTCACCACTCTTGGTAAAGGACAGAACATCTAGAAAGAAACTCAAAAGAGAACCAGAAAACCTAAAGGGCACAATCAGCCACTTGACATCTTAGACATATATAGAACTCTACCCAACAGCTGCAAAGTACACATTCTTTTCCAACGCACGAACGTTCTCCAGAATAGACCACATCTTAGGCTACAGAGTAACCCTCAAAAAAATCCAAAACACTGAGATAATACAAAGTGTCTTCTCTGACTACAATGCCATCAGGAAGAAATTAACAACAGGAAGAGCAATGGAAAAAAAAAAGATTACATGGAAATTGAATAACACCCTGCTTACAAACCACTGGGTAAAATAAGAAATCAGAGATGGAAACAAAAAATTCCTAGAATCAAATTAGAATGAAAACACCTCATACCAAAACCTTTGGGAAACAGTAAAAGCAGTCCTCAGAGGACAATTTAGAGCAATAGATGCACACATCAAAAAAGAAGAAAGGGACAAAATCAAAACATTAACTAAAGCCCACAGCCTCAAGAAGAAAATAAATAATAAATATCAGAGCAGAAATAAATGAAATAGAGAATACAAAAACAAGAGAAGGAATCAACAAAACCAAAAGTTGCTTGTTTGAAAGGATCGACAAACCACTGGCTAGACTGAAAAAAGAAAAACAGGAGAGGACGCAAATAACCCAAATAAAAAATGAAATGGGCCACATTACAACAGTCCCAACTGAAATAAAAAGGATCATAACAGAGTATTATGAAAAACTATAATTCGACAAATTGTAAAATCTAGAGGAAATGTATAAATTTCTAGAAACACACTACCTACTCAAACAACCACAAACTGATGTTGAAAATCTGAACAGACCCATAACAAGAGAAGAGATTGAAAAGGTAATAAAAATACTCCCAACAAAAAAAAGCCCAGGCCGAGATGGCTTCACTGAGGAATTCTACCAAACATTCCGAGAAAAGCGTATATCAGTACTACTCAAACTATTTCAGAACATAGTAAAAGAAGTGACACTTCCTAATTCATTTTATGACACCAGCATAACCTTGACACCAAAACCAGGCAAAGA
>NW_004443982.1:18299741-18318782 GCF_000243295.1 Trichechus manatus latirostris | reverse complement strand
CTGTCAACACTGTCCCTTCTCAACCTTGGGTTCCCTATTACCAGCTTTCCTGTCCCCTCCTGCCTTCTAGTCCTTGTCCCTGGACTGTTGTGCCCCATTAGTCTCGTTTTGTTTTATGGGGCTGTCTAATCTTTGGCTGAATGGTGAACCTCTGGAGTGACTTCATTACTGAGCTAAAAGGGTGTCCGGGGTCCATACTCTCAGGCCTTCTCCAGTATCTGTCAGTCCAGTAAGTCTGTTCTTTTTGTCTAAGTTAGAATTTTGTTCTACATTTTTCTCCAGCTCTGTCCAGGACCCTCTGTTGTGATCCCTCTCAGAGCCATCAGTGGTGGTAGTCAGGCACCATCTAGTTGTACTGGACTCAGTCTAGTGGAGGCCATGGTAGTTGTGGTCCATTAGTCCTTTGGACTAATCTTTCCCTTTTATCTTGTTTTCTTCATTCTCCCTTTTTCCTGAAGGGATGAGACCAGTTGAGTATCTTAGATGTCTGCTTCCAGGCTTTTAAGACCCCAGATGCTACTCCCCAAGGTAGAATGTAGAATATTTTCTTTGTAAACTGTGTTATGCCAATTGAGCTAGATGTTCCCCTAGATTGGCTGAGTTCTTTATCCTTTCGTTTGATGCTTAGGGTTCCAGGATTGACATTTGTATCTGTTTTACTTAGTTTTTTGGGTCTTTGCTATAGAGGGACGTCATGGTGCTTCTGTCTATAGTGTCGTGTTGGCTCCGCCCCCTTTTGTAGCTTTTTTAAAGCATTAATTTTATTCACAAATTTCAGCAGCAGTTATCAGGACTAATATACATCATTTAGAAGCTGACACACACATGTTCACTTATCTCAACAAAACATAACAAATGGAGCACTTGACTAACAAAGTCTACTAACTCCAGAGACGATGCCATTTTTCAGAGTGAATGCTGGATGACTAATACAACCCACACTCAAATTGACAGAAATAACTTCATTCTGAAAAATTCCCTGTGGATATTTAGAGTAAACTGAGCTATTTTAAATGATTACAAATCCTAAAAAATTATTCTATCATCCGTTAGTTCTATTTGTATGATCAAGGAAATTTAAATGCAAAGCTATAAACTTGAGAAGGGCAACTATAAAATGGAATTCACACGTGGTAGTAAAAATTGAGGCTTTGTTGTCTAATATTTCATTGTGTTTGAGCAAAATTATTTCCTAACTTGGTTTAAAGCTCCACTCTTAGTGAAAAAAAATTATTAAAAATAAATTAAAGCAGCATTTTAAATTTCAAAGTGACTTTTTTACACATAATTCTTGTAGTTAAGGGGTCTTGTTTTTCCAGGGTAGATAGAGGCATGAGAAATGAGCACTGAACTCAAAGACACACTGGATTCTAAGCATTGTCACTTTGCAGCTGAGTGATTCTAGGTAAGTTAATCTCTCTGGGTCTTCATTTTGTCACCTGTAAATTGAGATCACTGGAGTAGTGTAGTAGTTAAGACATTAGTTATTTCTCTCTGGTGTAGAAGTCTGGGAATAAGTGTCCTAGGCTAGTATGGTGGCTCCATGGTAAAAGGGCCCTGGCTCCTTTCGTCTATTTCCCTTATAGGGTGTTGCCTCCATCTACATGGTGCAAGATGGCCCCCTACCAACACCTCCGTATTCCCCCAGCAGATAGGAAGAAACCCATTACTTCTGTTCACGTTACACTGGCCAGAACTTAGTTACATGGCCAACCTAGCTGCGAGGGATACTAGGATGCAAGGGATACAAGTTTTTGTTTTGGATGGCCATGTGCCCACTAAATATTACGAGGGCTGTTAAGCAGAGAGAGGAGATAGAAAAAATATCGTCATAATTAGCAATTATGCACAGTGAGATAGCCTCTGAGGTCTCTTCTAGAGCTACACATCTTAGGTTCTAAATTGTAATACTTTCAGTTTTACGGTCTTTGAATTTGTAAGGTCTGCTCTTAGAAGAAAATTTATTAAGCTGTTAATGAAGATATGCTATTACCAGATGAAAATGATGTCTTATATATATATATAACCAGGCTTCTCATTGGTGTAAATTGGGAATTGACAGGCTTTCCCTCACAATAGTCATTTATGTATATGAATGATCAATGGTCATTGAGCCATATGAAATTGCCACTACTCAAATATTTTGAAGAACAAAATAGGAATTCTACACTGTTCAAACTTAATATTTTCATATAATTCATATAGAAAGAGTATGTCAAATACCTAAGGATAATTATTAAAGGGCATTGCCAATCATATTTTGAAAAGGTATGAACATTTCAAGGAAAATAAAGAACTGAGTTCTTTACAGTACTTTTTCACAAACCCATGACGGTTAGGAATCACTCTTATATAGCTCTTTTGAAACATGAATCTCTTTAGAACCAGTCTTCATGGAATATATTTATGACTGGACCAGTTTTAAAAGGGCCTTCTTAATATTTACAAAGGGGACCTACAAATTCTTATTTTTTGTTTGTGTGTTTGTTTATTTATTTTAGCACAACAAACATAAAAGGAACTTGAAAAAGTATTTTAATAACTCCATATTTGCTGCTATGTAATCCTGAAGTTGTATTTTCCCAACCAGAAGAGGAAAGCATCGCTCTTAGCCTTTTTGCTGACTGTAGTGCATTACTCTTTGGGGTTATAGCTCATGTATCTGCTAATTTACATGAAATGGTCTGTCAATAATCACTCATCTAGATCAAGACACACATTGTTTCTGACAGCAAAGTTTTCATCTTTGAAAGTGACTATTTTGCTTTTCTAGTTACAAATACATAACTTTTAAAAGCAAATTCAACAGTGTGGTAATATTTAATAAAGAGTCCTCATTTTCAGACATATACAGTATACTGAAATATTATGGATAAAATTATATGATGTCTTGGATTTTCTTCAAAATAATATGGGAGTGGTAGGGTGATAAGTTTGCCATGAGTTAATAGTTGTTCAAGCTAGAAGGATAAAAACATGGGAATTTATTATAATATTCTTCTACTTTTACACATAAGAATAGTTTCATTACAAAAGTATTGCAAAAATAATAGCTTAATTGTTTTATATTTACTGTTGAATTTATTATATAGCACTCTTTTAAGGCCAGTAAGTCTTGTTAATTCTAATTACCAAAATAACTTGAGAATAAAATCTAGTTAGTTCTCCCTCACACTCATAGATCTCAACAGAAATGAGTTTTCGGTATATATATATATTATATTCTTTTTTAAAAGCAGATTCCAGAACTTTCCCTGGAAAAAATTCCAATATTTAAATA
The DNA here is from genome assembly GCF_000243295.1 of Trichechus manatus latirostris. Lineage (NCBI taxonomy): Eukaryota > Metazoa > Chordata > Mammalia > Sirenia > Trichechidae > Trichechus > Trichechus manatus. Next base: position 18,315,502 of record NW_004443982.1, on the reverse strand, counting down.
ACCACCATTGTTGTATAACTCAACCTTAAGAAAGTATTTTTCTACTTCTGACAAAACAATAATACATACATATTTTATTGCACTCAAGAACTGCTACCACAGAGATTTAAAAAAAATAGGAGAACGTATAGTTTTGGTTTTATTTATAGGAAACATATGGTTATGCTATTTTTTAGAATTGTTGATTGACAATATAAAAAATGATATAAATGTAACTTCCAAAATTAACTTTAGTCATAACTATTCCATTTGGAAATATGAATTCAAAAGCAAATGAGAGGCAATGATTTGAGATCCCACTTACAAAAATGTAGCTTTGCAAGTTATTTCCTTAAACATTCAACCTAATGTAGGTCATGGTCATTTAAATCATTGCACAGTTATACAAAGCAATAATTTTACCCAGCATCAGTGACTAAAAGAGTTATCACTGAGTTTGCAAGTGAAGAAATGTTATTTGAAGCTTGTTTTCTAACATGGAAGAGTCTAGAAAATGTGTTTTGTTTCTAAGCTGTAAACATAATTATGGGGCCCAACTGATAAAATGTAAACACCTGCTCTAGGCCCTAAACAGCTTTTCTCCATCTAATGATCACTTGTGTCCACCAGATACATCTTTCAAGACCTTTGACCATCACCTCCTCCCTCTGTCCCTTTCCCGCAGAGATGTGATCACATGACATTTTTCTGCGCATGCCCCAGACCAGAAGTTTGAATTCTACGGAACAGTTTGATGGTACTGACTGAAGACAGCGGGGGCAGCTGATGCCAAGGGTTAGGAATATTATCCAAAAATGTGACTCACTTTCTGCATGTGGGTCCACAGTCTCATAATAGAGCTACTTTGACACATAACCTTATCTAATTTTTTACACACTATTCATAGCCTTTCATTACCATAGCTAAAAAGGTATTTATTATTAAACACTTTCATCACAACATAGTGTAAGGACAAATACAAACTGAAAATAAGAGGTTTTAATTCTTCCTGTTGAAAATAAAAGGAGTCCCTGGGTAGTGCAAACGGTTAAGTGCTTCACTACTAACCAAATGGTTGGTGGTTGAAACCCACCTAGAGGTGTGCTGGAAGAAAGACCTGGCAATCTGCTTTGGCAAATATCACAGTCAAGAAAACACTATGGAGCAGTTCTACTCTGCACACATGAGGTCACCATGAGTTGGAATTGACTTGAAAGCAACTGTTTTTTGGGGGGTTGAAAATAAGAAAAGAGGTCAAGGATGTGTTTCCTTAAAGACCTGGGAGACATCTCTTTTGAAATGTAATCATCAAGGAAGATCATACCCCTTACACCCCAGTTTTCTGGAAGGAGATTAGCATAACTTCAAGTATGCTGCCATAAAGATACTAGAAAATTAGCAATTTTATCTTGAAAACATGATTGTATCCATTTAGCTATATAAAGGGTCAGATTCCTTTCTGTCTTTGCAATCTCTTTAGTGAATTGCCTGCCATATATCACATTCTGGTTTAATGCTTATTTAATAATAATACTTTTATTTCTCTTACATTTTTGTGTAGAGATTTTTCTGGGTTGGGAGTAGATACTGTTCTTAATTATATTTCCCCAACAATAGCAACATAACATATGTAATACCTTGCAACATCCAACCAGTATCCTGGATGGCATTAGTTACACCAAATTGATGTTTTCCCCTTTTTTGGTAATTGTTTTCTCTTTATTGACTTTAAAAGCTAAGACCATGCCTCAACCTTCCCTTACTTAATAATCTGCCATGTTGCCATTTTCCATGATTTCATCTAAATCTTTATTGGAATCATAAGTACTTTCAGGCTATATACACCCTCCTGGAGATACACATCCCTCACATTTACTTTCTACGGTGTAAATTATGCTTGGCTGCCTTTTATATGAATTTTCTTTTTCAAGCTCCATGATGTGACTCCTCATTCTGGAATTTGTAAAACACAAGTCCAAATTATTTTTCTCTATGCAAGTTCAGATTTTATAAGCTTCAAACTTGTGTTTGTCTTTGGAGACCAAAGAGTTCCATTTAGAAAATATCTGTTCTCAGTAAAGTTCTTCAGTCCCTCAACCATACACGTTGCTGTTACTGGAGATGTTTCTTGCAACACTAATGTCCTCCCTAAAGTGTGTAACCAGGACTGAATAAGGAAGTCTACATGCAAAAAATCATCGTGGACTTCTCTTGGGTGTCATGACCATTGGAATTTAATTTGTTGATCTTTTTCATTCAAATGACAAAGTTGAATTGTACCCAAGCCCTATGTTAAAGAAATCTCTCACTGTTTTGTGTGTTCTGGAGAAAACTTACTGTTAACAACTGATCACCACAGACTTAATGATATATTCTGTTTCAATAACTTTATAAAAGGTTTTTCCTTTCCTTATCTCCCCAGCCTTCCCTCAGTCTTTATGAACCTTTATCTCCCTCTCACTTCCTCAGGTCTTCCTGGATCCATGTGGCATTATCATAAGAAAACATTCTGAACAAAATAGCCCTAAACTGCAAACTTAGTAAATCACTCACCCATTCCAGTGTGAAAAAAAAATTAATAACAGACATCTTACTTTTATTTTAAAGGTTTTCTCTTACCCATGAGTCCAAAAATTAACCGTAAAAAGCCTGACCCAACCTGCAAAAGTTTTGTCTTGTTCTGCTCTGCAGCATTAAAAATTTGTCTTTTCTGGCTAGGAAATGGTAGTCAATAACAAACCCATTATTAGCGATTTAATAAAAGACTGTGTGCTTCCTTAATTGTAATTCCAAGAGGCTCATAGCTACAAATGGGTAAAGGGCCAAATTTTCAGGAGTTACAGTTACTTTTTAATGTTAACTCAGTAACCAGTAAGTACTATGTCACTATGAAAACCTGTATTTATTAAACAAGACAATATTTAAGCTTCTGTAAAATCTCCAATCCTCTGGAGCACTTTTCTTCATACAATGGGACTCTTGCTCCTCCAATTTGAAAATTGTTTATTAAATCGTACAACAATCAAATATTATATTATTGTTTTGAGCTAATTAAAAGATTTATTTTTTAACAATTGTAACTAGCCTACTTTGAGCCACTTGTTTTTAAACACAGAATGATCTCCTTGAATGTATATAGAATGACTGCTTGGAATAAACCTTATGTTTTAATTTATTTGGGTTTGATGATATTTAACACCAGTAGTCAATCTCCCTTAACTTTCTTTCAAAAAACAATCAGTTCTTTGTCTCAGAGGAGTAGGAGTTCTTCCCACCACAACACTGCTGTTCTCCTTCCCTCAGTCCTTTCCCCTCTTTTACACTAATTCTTTTGAATAAAAGCCATCTTTGCTTGTTTTAACATTGTCTGGTGCATTTTTTTATTTGTCATGGCCTGTTCTGGGTACCACCCAGTTTCAGTTTCAAACACCTAAATGTGCAGAGAAACACCGAAAATTAGTGTAACAAACTTTATTTATTGTGATGAGATACGATTCGAATCAGGCAGCCTCACCCAAATGTATTGGGAAGGTGCTCCTAAGAGGGGACAGTGAAAGTGAGTTATGTAGGTCATTGTTATGTTAATTTATCACAAGATGACATTAAAGCATGAGCAGAGTTTCAGGGTCTGTTGGTTACAGAAACAGAATCACTAAAGACACACCATACACACTAAGACACAGCCTCAAGTCAGACCTTGGAGTTCCTTCTTCCGTAAGCAGGTTGCACATAGATAATTTTCCAAAAGAACCCAATGCATAAGGCAAAATGCTCTCCGCTAAGCTGCTTACTAAGCTATTGTTTGACCTGAAGGTGACTAGGAAATCAGTTCCTTCAAAGTTCTAAAGGACACCTAAGGGCAGATGGCCTGGGTGGGTCACCCCAATTCCATGAACCCAGAAATCTGGATTCCAGGACAATCGAAAAGTTCTTGTCACCATGGGATTTGCTCTCATGGCATTTATGGTTGAGATAGTTACATGCCTGTCTGTTTGCAAAAGGGAATTTAATTGGCAAACACTCAAAAACATGTATATTATAGGATTGTTAAAATAAAAATGCAAAGCCAAAGTCATGAGGAAGAGGAATCAAGGGAGGAGGGTTTACTTTGCATAGTAGCAGAGATGTACAGGTATTATAAAAGTGCATATCCAAGAAAGGTTTTTGGTAGGAGAAAAATCATGACCATCAAATATTAGTCTCTCTTCCTTGGGTCCATGTTCTCAACATTTTTGTGTGTAAGGACTTTTTTAAGGTAAAAAAAAATCATAAACTCCCCCCCCCACACACACACACAGACATACCATAATAGCCTAGTAATATATCTCATATCTAATTCATAAAAACAGTAATAATGAAAAGTTAATGGGAATGAGTAGAGCATTGTATTAATTAGGGTTTCCCCAAAGCAGACCCTTGAGACAAGGATTTGGTTCCAAGTAGTTTTTTTAAGGAGGTGATCCCAGGAAACACCAACAAGGGAGTGGGGAAGTGAGATAAGAAAGAGAGGGAAACTAATGAAGAGTAATTTGAGGAGAAAGTTGCTACTGTGGGCAACTGAGGCTCAATTCCACGGGGACTGTCAGAGAGACTGTAAAGAACACATCTCAGAATTGTCCTTTCTAGGGCAAAGGAAGCTGGAATATTTACATACCAACTACTGTTCCTTTTTGGTTGAGGGTTGCTCCTGTGGGTATTAACACCCCAGCACTTCCGACCAGACATGCATGGGCTGAGCCTGCTCTTGCATCCAGATAAAGCCTCAGAGAATGAGGAACTATGTGCAGGTGATCCCAAGATAGACCAAGGGGGTATGGGCAGCTGCCTGTAATACATTTTAAATAAATTTGTATTTTCTTAATTATAAGAGTGTCTATATAATTATGAAAATAGCAGTCTATTGTGACACATTAATCCGTCCACAGACAATGCTCACTAAATATATAAATTTTGCAGGCTCCTTACAATAACTTCCCTTTGCTCTGCTCCTCACACCGCTCTACCAAGTTCCACAGCCTACAAGATTGGAACAATTGCCCTAGATAACTTGAGAGCCAAATATTACAAGGAAGTTTTCAATATTTTTCGTATTAAACAAAGGATAATGAACACTTATGGCTTTGGAGGATACCCTTTTTCCCCTCAAACATTTTTGTGACCAATCCATGCAATGTTGTTGTTAGGTGCTGTTGAGTCAGTTCTGACTCATAGCGACCCTATGTAGAACAGAACGGAACACTGCCAGGTTCTGGGCCATCCTCACAATCGTTGCTATGTTTGAGCCCATAGTTGTAGCCACTGTGTCCATGCAATACGGGATGTAAAATAAGATGTGGCACCATCTAAAGGAATTGTCTGTAAATGCCATTATGGATAGCAGCCCCCACTACCATGACTTTTGCAATTCACCTTCCTTGTGTAGCTGTTCTTCCACACTTATCCTTGAGGGAAATTGATTATTCTGATAAGCATAAAGTGGTCAATGTGGTCACTGCTAGATTATAACTCTCCACAAGAGAGGGGAAGTCTCCTACCACATATGTCATAGGAATCAATTTGAGCTCCTTCTAAAATAAAAAGTGCAACTGAGGTATTGGATTTTTGAACCACAAGTGTGCAATCATAAAGTAACTGTCAAGACAGCACCACGGGCCAGCATTGATCTTCATTGCTCTGTGTGCTGGTTTCTGCAAGAATCGAGCCCAAGTCTGTTGATGGTCACTAAATGCTAAAGAGGGGCCCTGAGAATTGTCTGCCACACGATCCCCATGCCCTCTTCCCCAGTTTCAAAAAATGAGAGTGGACAATTGACCAAATTTAAGAAGTATTGGGTTAGTTTAGCCAAAGAGGTACATATATACAACAAGCAATTATTTTGGACTAATTATTGACACCAAACAGTTGATAGCGGGAGGAGAGAAAACGGTATTGTTGAGACTTCAATAAATTAGTCTAGTTGTAAATAAGCATACACAAATAGCAATGGTTTTTAGGACAACTGACCAAGGATCAATAGCTTGGGAGAAGAGGGATAAATAACTTGCTAGAAAACTTATTTTAGTCCAACAAGTAAAGGCAAGACATATCTCTGTTCCACCCCTAGGATGAAATATTGATTATCCCCATTGAAGAAGCATGGAAGACTACAGGCATACCTTGTTTTACTGCTCTTCACAGATATTGCATTTTTTTTTATAAATTGAAGGTTTGTGACAACCCTGTGTCCAGCAAGCCTATTGGCGCCATTTTTTCAACAGCATGTGCTCACTTCGTGTCTCTATGTCACATTTTGGTATTTCTCGCAATACTTCAAACTTTTCCATTATTATTATATCTATTATGGTGATCTGTGATCAGTGATCTTTGATGTTACTATTGTAATTGTTTTGGGGCACCACGAACCGCATCCATATAAGACAGCAAACTTAATCAATAAATGTGTGTGTTCTGACTTCTCCACTGACCAGCTGTTCCCCTGTCTCTCTCCCTCTCCTCAGGCCTCCCTATTACCTGGAACATGACAATATTGAAATTTGGCCAATTAATAAACCTACAATGACCTCTAAGTGTTCAAGTGAAAGGAAGAGTCGCACATCTCTCACTTTAAATCAAAAGCTAGAAATGATTAAGCTTAGTGAGGAAGATGTGTTGAAAGCCAGGATAAGCCAAAAGCTAGGCCTCTTGCATCAGTTAGCCAAGTTGTGAATGCAAAGTAAAAGTTCTTGAAGGAAATTAAAAGTGGCACTCTAGTGAACACAAGAATGATAAGAAAGCAAAACAGCCTTATTGCTGATATGGAGAAAGTTTCAGTGGTCTGGATAGAGGAACAAACCAGCCACAACATTCCCTTAAGCTAAAGGCTAATCTAGAACAAGGCTCTAACTCTCTTCAGTTCTATGAAGGCTGAGAGAGGTAAGGAAACTGCAGAAGAAAAGTTTGAAGCTAGCAGAGGCTGGTTCATGAGGTTTAAGGAAAGAAGCCGTCCCCATAACGTAAAAGTGCAAGGCGAAGCATCAAGTGCTGATATAGAAGCCACAGCAAGTTATCTAACTAAGATAATTGATGAAGGTGGCTGTCGTGGATTGAATTGTGTCCCCCAAAAATACCTCAACTTGGCTAGGTCATGATTCCCAGTGTTGCGTGATTGTCCACCATTTTGTCATCCAGAGTGATTTTCCTATGTGTTGTAAATCCTATCACTCTGATGTTAATGAGATGGATTGGCAGCAGTTATGTTGATGAGATCTACAAGATTAGATTGTGCCTTAAGCCAGTCTCTTTTGAGATATAAAAGAGAGAAGCCAGAGAAAGATGGGGGAACCTCATACCAACAAGAATGTAGCACCAGGAGCAGAGCGTGTTCTGTGGATCCGAGGTTCCTGTGCTGAGAAGCTCCTTGACCTAAGGAAGATTAATGACAAGGACCTTTCTTCAGAGCCAACAGAGAAAGCCTTCTCCTGGAGCTGATGCCCTGAATTGGGACTTCTAGCCTACTTGACTGTGAGAGAATAAATTTGTCTTTGTTAAAGCCATCCACTTGTGGTATTTCTGTTATAGCAGCACTACATGACTAAGACAGAATTTGGTACCAGGAGAGGGGTGCTGCTCTAACAGATACTTAAAATATGGAAATGGTTTTGAAACTGTGAATGGATAAAGGACTCAGAAGGAAATGAGGAGAGCTGTTACACTGGAGATGACACAGATGGTGAGAACTGGCAGCAACAGAAGACCGGAAGCAGCAGAACCAGGAGACCAGCATGAGACAGAGCTGGAGCCATCCCATGGAGCAAGAGAGCTGAGTGCCTGTGCACAGGAGACTTCCTAGCGGAGTTGGGTGTCTCCAGGCATTTACTGGTGGAGCTGGGTGGCTGATCTATGGAGCAAGAGAGCTGAGTGCCTTCTAGTTGAAGTTTACTGGTGGAGTGGGGTGCCTCCGGGCACTTATTGGTGGAGCTACAGAGCTTTGAAACACTTGCCCCAGCAGGGCAGACACGGGCAGTGAGGCCTGAAGGGTGAGAGGCCAAGAAACCAGGAAGCAGAAGTTGAAGAGACAAGGAACACAGGAAGCAGAGCTGCTTCAGTCTCAAAGGGTATGGCCAAGACCTCTGGGGTTTCAAAGGGTGGAGCCATGGCCTCTGTTGTTTCTAAGGGTGGAGTTGTCACTCCGATGGATGAGGAGAATGGTGTGCCTAAAGCCAAGGAAGTAGAGTTGCCGTCCCAGTGGGCCTAGAAGTCAGAGCTGAAGCCCAGGGCCAAGGGGCTGCCACTCAGAATCCAGAGACTGTGGCCAATACCTAGAGTCTGAAGGGCAGGGCTATTGTGTGAAGAGTCTCAGAAAACAGAAGATTATTTTCAAAGCTTTGAGGGCTAATGTAATGTGTTCTGCTGACTTGCTTGGTGCCTGTTATCCCTTCTTTTCCTCCAGTTTCTCCCATTTGTAATGGAAATGTCTAGCTTGTGCCTGTTCTGCCATTGTACCTTTGGAAGCAGATAACTTGTATTTCAGATTTCACAGATGAAGAGGAATTTTTGGATTTTGGACTTGGAGCTGATTTAAGACTTTTGCTATGATATAATAGGGCAAGGACATGAATTTTGGGGGCCAAAGAGTGGAATGTCATGGATTGAATTGTGTCCCCCGAAAATATCTGTTAACTTGGCTAGGTCATGATTCCCAGTATTGTGTGATTGTCCACCATTTTGTCATTCAGTGTGATTTTCCTGTGTTTTAAATCCTTTCTCTACGATGTTAATGAGATGGATTAGTGGCAATTATGTTGAAGAGATCAACAAGATTAGATTGTGTCTTAAGCCAATCTCTTTTGAGATATAAAAGAGGGAAGTTAGCAGAAAGATGGGGGAACCTCATACCAACAAGAAAGCAGCACCAGGAGCAGAGCACGTCCTTTGGATCCGAGGTTCCTGCACTGAGAAGCTCCTTGACCTGAGGAAGATTGATGACAAGGACCTTCCTCCAGAGCCGACAGAGAGAGAATGCCTTCCCCTGAGGCTGATGCCCTGAATTTGGACTTCTAGCCTACTTGACTGTGAGAGAATAAATTTTTGTTAAAGCCATCCACTTGTGGTATTTCCGTTATAGCAGCACTAGATGACTAAGACAGTGGCTACACTAAACAACATATTTTCTATGTAGAAGAAACAGCCTTATATTGGAAGAAGATGCCATTTAGGACTTTCATAGCTAGAGAGGAGAAGTCAACGCCTGGCTTCAAATCTTCAAAGGACAGGCTGACACTCCTGTTCGAGGCTAATGCAGCTGGTGACTTTAAGTTGAAGCCAATGCTTATTTACCATTCTGAAAACCCTAGGGCCCTTAAGAATTATGCTAAATCTACTCTGCCTGTGCTCTATAAATGGAAAAACAAAGCCTGAATGACAGCACATCTGTTTACAACACGGTTTACTGAATATTTTAAGCCCACTGTTGAGACCTACTTCTCAGAAAAAAAAAAATTCCATTCAAAATATTACTGCTCATTGACAGTGCAACTAGTCACCCAAGACCTCTGATGGAGATGTACAAGGAGATTAATGTTGTTTTCATGTCTGCTAACACAAAACATCCATTCTGCAGCCCATGGATCAAGGAGTAAGTTTGACTTTCAAGTCTTATTATTTAAGAAATATATTTTGTAAGGCTATAGCTGTCATAGATAGTGATTCTTCTGATGGATCTGGGTAAAGTAAATTGAAAACCTTCTGGAAAGGAGTCACCATTCTAGATGCCATTAAGAACATTTGTGATTCATGGGAGGAGGAAAAATATCAACATTAACAGGAGTTTGGAAGAAGTAGATTTCAACCCTCATGGATGTCTCAGTGGAGGAAGTAACTGCAGATGTGGTGGAAATAGTAAGAGAACTAGAATTAGAACTGGAGCCTGAATATGTGACTGAATTGCTGCAATCTCATGATAAATCTTTAACAGATGAGGAGTTGCTTCTTGAGATGGTTTCTTGAGATGGAATCTACTCTTGGTGAAGATGCTGTGAACATTGCTGAAATGACAACAAAGGATTTAGAATATTACATAAACTTAGTTGATAAAGCAGTGGCAGGGTTTGAGAGGATTGACTCCAATTTTAAATGAAGTGCTACTGTGGGTAAAATGCTACCAAACAGCATCACATGCTACAGAGAGATCTTTCGTGAAAGGAAGAGTCAATCAATGCAGCAAACTTTATGTTGTCTTATTTTAAGAAATTGCCACAGCCACTCCAATCTTCAGCAAACACCACCCTGATCAGTTAGCAGACATCTACATCAAGGCAAGACCCTCCACAGCAAAAAGATTGTGACTTGTTGAAGGCTCAGATGATGGTTAGCATTTTTTAGCAACAAAGTACTTTTAAATTAAGGTATACACATTGTTTTTTTAGACATAATGCTATTGCACAATTATAAGACTACAGTATAGTGTAAACATAACTTTTATATGCACTGGGAAACCAAAAAAAGTCACGTGGCTTGCTTTATTGTGATATTCGCTTTATTGCGGTGGTCTGGAACAGAATCCACAATATCTCCAGGGTATGCCTGTACTCTTTATAAGAAAATGTCACCTATAAAGTAGACCTAAAGCATTGAAATCAAGAACAACACAACAGGGTGACGTTTTAAATTAACCAGCTAATCAGAGGAGTGACACAGAACCTAAATTGCTTCATCCCATCTATCATCAGAAGCTTGGCAACCTGGAGAACAAGAGTTTTGTTCAGTATCACACTATTGCCCTTCTTGATTTTTTCAAAAATCTACTCAGACACATTAAAATCCAAAACCCATTGCATCAAGTTGAATCTCGATTCATAGCAACCCTATAGGAAAGAGAGGAACTGCCCCATAGGATTTCCAAGACTGTAAATCTTTACAGAAGCAGACTGCCACATCTTTCACCCATGGAGTGCCTGGTGAATTTGAACCACTGACCTTTCGGTTAGCAGCTTAGTGCTTAACTACTGTGCCACCAGGGCTCCTTAGACAAATTGCCCAATAGAAATTGAGCTAGGAGAGCCTGTTCTGTGTAGTTGAGTAGTTGAAACCTGGTCTTGCTAAAGGGTAAGGCTGTCCCAAGAAAGCTGGCGGTGGGGGAGCATGTCTCTGTGCTGCTATTGTATCACAACAGCTACTTGCTGCTTGTGTCTACATGTTTTTGTTCTCACTTTGCTTAGTTGGAAGAAATTATCTTACCCAGTGTCCTATTTATATCCCATTTGAATGAAGAAGTAACTGAGGTCTCCAGAGGGTATAGTTGAGAATCAGATTTGACTTTAAATCTAGTTTCCATATCATGTTGGGCAAGTAATTTATATCCTGGAACCTCAGTTTCTTCATCTGTAAAATAAATAAAACAATTGTTACCTCACAGAATTCTGAGGATTAGCAAGAATGTAGGAAATCATGTATCCTGGTAAAGACTCATTAAATCATTCATTTATTATCTGGTGATGGAGCTTGAACTGGCTCCCTAGTCAACCTTGTTAACTGATGCTCACTGTGGCCAGACTCCTGAACTCTGCACTTCCATGAGAGCACTGTCAGGCAACTCTGCCTAAAGTCATTTCATGTCTGTATATGGGAGTTGAAGCCATTTTCCATTCCTCACAGATGTATCAAGAATTTTTCTCCTTTGCTTTCCAAGCTCTTATTTGTTGCTTTTTACTCTCTTTACTCTTTTCCAAAGGTGAAGAGTTGTTCAGGGAAATATGTACTAAGTTCCTAGCATGCTGACCTTGTAGGAGACTGTAAAATGGTGGGCTGGTTAGTAATAGTAGTAGTAGCATCAGAATCTGTCTAAATTCATGAGGGATTATGTGAATCACCACCAGCACAAAGCTGATTCCCATGAGGTGGAGGTCCGATGTACCTCCACTCTCTAACCTTTTTGCCGATTCTGACATCAGCCATCCCTCCCACAGCACTTTCTACTTCTCTTCTGGGTTTGATAATCTATTGCATTGGCCACACAGAACTCAAGGACCATACTTACAGTTAAGTGGTTTATTAAGGATCAGGGTACAACTCAGGGATCAGGATTAGGAAGCATGTAGGCAAAGTCTCCCCTCTTCAGTGCGGAACAGCTCTCTCAGTTCTTCTCGACTGTGAAGGCCTGCTCTGGTCCTCCTGAGGACAGGCTCCTCTCAGTGCCCTCAGGACAGGCTTCTCTTGGCCCCCTGAGGATAGGCCCCTATCTGCTCCATAAGGACAGGCTCCTCTGTGGCCTGTTACCACCAACTCTGCCGCATGGCCCCTTCCAGGCCTGTCATCGCTTTCAGTGTTACACCCCTTGACCCATGCTACAGCTCTTTTAGGAGGTTTCTTGCCTCCTCTCTCCTGCTTCTTCTTTCTTCTTGCTTCTTTCTGTCTGACAAAACTTCTGTGGGGCTGGCTGCTGGCATACACAAACCCCTTGTCAATTTCAAGGCATGACATTCCCACCAGGGCCACAAACTGACCAATCCCTTCTCGGTAGGCCACAGACACTTCCTTTGCATAATAGGATATAACTCACTTAATTTGCATACTCTACTGATCAATGCCTGCAAGGTGCATACCAATTACAGGGCAGGCTGCAGCCCAGGGCCAGACAAAAAGTTAAGTTGTTTACAGCTTACCCTGGAAATGTCAATCAACCTGGACAAAAGTAACAAACCCTGTCAGACAGAAACTAGGGCAAAGGTAACTCCTCAGGGCTGGGAAAAAAAATCTTTCTCAAGCTGTTTTACCAAAGAACCAGGGCAAAAGCCCACATAAAGGAATTCATTTCACCACAGAGACACAGATACGGCACCCACTCTAACTCTGAGGATGAATTTACGTCTGGATTGTCCATTGGTCTATGTGACTGTTGTTGTATCAGTACCAGGCTGTTTTGACTACCATGGCAGTATAATAAGTTCTAAAATCAGATAGTGTGAGGCTCCCACTTTGTTCTTCTTCAGTAATGCTTTACTTATCCAGGGCCTCTTCCCTTTCCATATAAAGTTGGTAATTTGTTTCTCTATCGCATTAAAAAATGTCATTAGAATTTGGATTGGGATTGCATTGTATCTGTAGATTGTTTTGGATAGAATTGACATTTTCACAATGTTGAGTCTTCCTGTCCATGAACAAGGTATGTTTTTATGTAGGTCTCTTGGTTTCTTGCAGTAGTGTCTTGTAGTTTTCTTTGTATAGGTCTCTTATTTCTCTGATTAGATTTATTCCTAAGTATTTTATCTTCTTGGGGGCTATTGTAAATAGTAGTTGTCTTAGTCCTCTAGTGCTGCTATAACAGAAATACCACAAGTGGATAGCTTCAACAAAGAGAAATTTATTCTTTCACAGTCTAGTAAGCTAGAAGTCCAAATTCAGGGCTTCAACTCCAGGGGAAGGCTTTCTGTCTCTGTTGGCTCTGGAGGAAGGTCCTTGTCATCAATCTTCCCCTGGACTAAGAGCTTCTCCACGCAGGAACCCCAGGTCCAAAGGATGCGCTCTGCTCCCAGAACTGCTTTTTTGGTGGTATGATGTCCCCCCACTCTCTGCTTGCTTCCCTTTCCTTTGATCTCTCATAAGATAAAAGGTGGTGAAGGCCACATCCTAGGGAAACTCACTTTACATGAGATCAGAGATGTGACCTGAACAAGGGTATTACATCCCACCTGTCTTAGTCATCTAGTACTGCTCTAACAGAAATACCACAGGTGGATGGCTTTAACAAAGAGAAGTTTATTCCCTCACAGTAAAGTAGGCTAAAAATCCAAATTCAGGGCATCAGCTCCAGGGGAAGGCTTTCTCTCTCTGTTGCCCTTCTCATCAATGTTCCCCTGGACTAGGAGCTTCTCTAAGCAGGGACGACTGGGCCAAAGGGCATGCTGTGCTCCTGGCACTGCTTTCTTGGTGGTATGAGGTCCCCCACCCTTTTATCTCTTGTAAGATAAAAGGTGGTGCAGGCCACACCCCAGGGAAACTCCCTTTACACTGGATCAGGGATGTGACCTTAGTAAGGTTGTTGCAATCCCACCCTAATACTCTTTAACATAAAGTTACAATCACAAAATGGAGGACAACCACACAATACTGGGAATCATAGCCCAGCCAAACTGATACACACATTTTTTGGGGGACACAATTCAATCCATAACACCACCCTAATCCTCTTTAACTACAGGCAGAGATTATGATTTATAACACATAGGAAAATCACAAAATGGAGGACAACCACACAATACTGGGAATCATGGCCTAACCAAGTAGACACATATTTTAGGGAGACACAATTCAATCCATGACACTCCACCCTTTGGCTCCCCAAAATTCATGTCCTTGCTACATGTAAGACACATTCACCCCATCAAATCATAGCAAAAGTCTTAAACTAATTCTAAATCCAAAAATTCCTTTTCATCTGTGAAACCTATAATACAATTTATCTGCTTCCAAAGTACAGTGGCAGAACATGCCCAAGCTATATATTTCCATTACAAATGGGAGAAATTGGAGGGAAAGAAGGCATAACAGGCACCAAGCAAGTCAGCAGAACACATTACATTAGCCCTCAAGACTTTGAAAATAAACCTCTGTTCTCTGAGACTATTTACACAATGGCCTTGCCCTCTGGACTCTAGGTATTGGCCACACTCTCCAAATTCTGAGTGGAGGCCCCTTGGCCCTGGGCTTCAGCTCCACCTTCCAGGCCCACTGGGATGGCAACTCTGCTCCCTTGGCTTTAGGCGCACCATTCTCCTAGTCGACCCGAGTGGCAACTCCACCCTTAGAAACACCAGAGACCATGGCTCCACCCGTTGAAACCCCAGAGGTTGTAGCTATACCTTTTGAGACTGACGCAGCTCAGCTTTCTGTGTTCCTTGTCTTTTCAGCTTCTGCTTCCTGATTCCTTGGCTTCTCAGCCCCTCAGGCCTCTCTGTCCACATCTGCTCTGCTGGGGCAAGTGTTCCAAGGATCTGTAGCTCCACCGAGAAGTGCCCGGAGGCACCGCACTCTGCTAGTAAACTTCGGCTGGAAGACACTCAGCTCTCTTGCTCCGTGGGTGGGCAAACCTAGCTCCACGGATAACTGCCCGGAGGCACCCCACTCTCCCAGGTAGCCTCCTACGCAAAGGCACTCAGTCTCTCGCTCTATGGGTCGGCTCCAGTACTGTCTGGTGCTTGTCTCCTGGTTCTGCTGCTGCCAGTCCTCTGCTTCTGCTGGTTCTCTGCAGCTTCCAGTATTGCATTCATTCACAATTTCAAAACCGCTTCCACATTTAGGTATCTGTTAGAGCAGCACCCCACTCTCAGTACCAATTTCTGTCTTAGTCATCTAGTGCTGCTATAACAGAAATACCACAAGTGGATAGCTTCAACAAAGAGAAATTTGTTCTCTGAGTCTAGTAGGCTAGAAGTCCAAATTCAGGGCATCAGATCAAGGGGAAGGTTTTCTCTGTCGGCTCTGGAGGAAGGTCCTTATCATCAATCTTCCCCTGGACTGGGAGCTTCTCCGCACAGGAACCCCGGGTCCAAAGGATACGCTCTGCTCCCAGCACCGTTTTCTTGGTGGTGTGAGGTTCCCCCTACTCTCTGCTTGCTTCCCTTTCCCTGTATCTCTTGTAAGATAAAAGGTGGTGCAGGCCACATCCCAGGGAAACTCACTTTAAATTGGATCAGGGATGTGACCTGAACAAGGGTATTACACCCCACCCTAATCCTCTTTAACCACAGGCAGAGATTATGATTTATAACACATAGGAAAATCACAAAATGGAGGACAACCACACAATA
>NW_004443982.1:18297713-18298923 GCF_000243295.1 Trichechus manatus latirostris | reverse complement strand
GTTCTGAAATACCTTTAGTAGTACTGGCGTTAACTCTTCTCTGAAAGTTTGGTAGAATTCAGCAGTGAAGTTGTGCGGGTCAGGGCTTTTTTTTGTTGGGAGTTTTTTTAACTACCTCTTCAATGTCTTCATTTGTTATGGTTTACTTAGTGTTTCTAATTCGGTTTGTGTTAGTTTAGGTAGGTAGTGTGTTTCTAGAAATTTGTCCATTTCCTCTACGTTTTCAAATTTGTTGGAGTACAATTTTTCATAGTATTCTGTTATGATTCTTTTAATTTCAGTTGGGACTGTTGTGATATAGTCCATCTCATTTCTTATTCAGGTTATTTATTTGCTTCCTCTCCTGTTTTTCTTTTGTCAGTTTGGTCAGTGGTTTATCAATTTGGTTGATCTTTTCAAAGAACCAACTTTTGGTCTTGTTGACTCTTTCAATTTTTTTTCTAGTCTCTATTTCACTTATTTCTGCTCTAATTTTAATCATTTCCTTTCTTCTGGTGCCCAAAGGCTTCTTTTGCTGCTCTTTGTTCGAGTTGTAGGGTTCATATTTTCATTTTGGCCCTTCTTTTTGGATGTGTGCATTTATTACTATAAATTGACCTCTGAGCACTGCTTTTGCTGTGTCCTAAATGTTCTGGTATGATGCGTTTTCATTCTCATTTGATTCTATGAATTTCTTTATTCCGTCCTTGATTTCATCTATAACCGAGTAGTTTTTGAACAAGATGTTATTCAGTTTCCATGTATTTGATTTTTTCCTTGTTTTTTCTGTTATCTGTTTCTACTTTTATGGCTTTATTGTCAGAAAAGATGGTTTGTAATATTTTGATGTTTTGGATTCTGTTAAGGTTTGCTTTGTGCCCTAATATATGTTCTATTCTGGAGAATGTTCCACGTGCATTGGAAAAGACAACATACTTGACTGCTATTGCATGGAGTGTTCTGTATATATCTATGAGATCAAGTTGGCTGATTGTGGCATTTAGATCTTCAGTGTCTTTACTGAGCCTCTTTCTACATGTTCTGTCCTTCACTGAAAGTAGTGTGTTGAACTCTCCTACTATTATTGTGGTATTGTCTGTTTCTCTTTTCAATACTGTTAGAGTTTGTTTTATGTATTTTGGAGCCCTGTCATTGGCTGCATATATACTTTTTATGGTTATGTCCTCCTGGGGTATTGACCCTTTAATCATTATATAGTGTCTTTCCTTAT
>NW_004443982.1:18287099-18294615 GCF_000243295.1 Trichechus manatus latirostris | reverse complement strand
TTTTGTTTTTGTAGATTTTGTGTTTACTGAGACTTTATGTTTTTCTTCTTTATTTTGATGAGTAGGTTTGTTAACTTTCTTTGTGGTTACCCTGAAATTTACTCTTGTCTTCCTAAGTTTGAACCAGTCTTTTATTTCTTGGTATCTCCTTGCCTTCCTCTCCATTAGAAAGTTCTATACCTACACCATTTATTCCCTCTTTCATTGTTCTGATGTTTTTGTCATTTACAGATTAAACTCTCTTGTTCCCTGTTGTAAATCTTTTACTTTTGATTAATCCTTGAGAGTTCATTACCTAGGTTTATATCTGGCTGATACTGTCTTGCATCTTAAAATCAGGCTGTTGTCTGATATTGTTTGTTCTCAAACCAAAGGACTCCCTTTAATAATTGTTGTAAGTTTTGTTTGGTTTTTACATATTCCCTTAATTTCTGTTTATCTGGAAATGTCCTAATTTGACTGTCATATTTGAGTGAGAGTTTTGCAGAGTAGAGTATTCTTGGTTGGCAACTTTTTTCTTTTTAGGTTTTATATATGTCATCCCATTGTCTTCTTGCCTGCATGGTTTCTGCCAAGTAATCAGAGCTTATTCTTATTGTTTCTCCTCTTTATGGGACTTTTCGTTTTTCTCAAGCTGCTCTCAGGATTTTTTCTTTGTCTTTGGTTTTAGCGAGTGTGATTATGATATGCCTTGGTGATTTTCTTTTGGGGGTCTATCCTATATGGGTTTTGTTGAGGTTCTTGGATGGTCAGCTTTTCATCTTTCATGATATTAAGGGAGTTTTCTCTCAGCAATTCTTCAATGATCTTCTCTGTTTTCCGTTTTCTCCCCCTGTTCTGGAACTCTGATCGCTCACAAATTTTTGCTTTTTTTTGTACCCCACATCTTTCTCAGGGTTTCTTCATTTTTCTTCTCTTTTCTCTGATTTTTCATCAAATACAGTGGTATCTACGTATTTGTCTCTAGTTTTGCTGATCTTGTCTTCCATTGTTTCAAACCTGCTCCTCAGACCTTCTATGACACTCTCCATTTCTGAAATCTTGTTGTTTATCTTTTGGAGTTCTAATTGCTGTTTTTGTATGATTTCTAGTTGTGAATTTATTTTGACATTTTGTTACTATATTATTTCCCTGAATTCTTCCATTGTTTTGTCTGTCTTTTCCATAATTTTGTCTTTTTTTCCCCTCATTTTCCTCTGCTTTTTCCTTCAAATCTTGGATAGCTCTGAATATTAGAGATTTAAATTCCCTATCAGGTAGTTCTAGTGCCTTTTCTTCTACTGGAAGGTCATCTGATGTTTTATTTTGGACTCCTACTGGAACCATCTTGTCCCATTTTTTTATATGTATTGATATTGTTTGCTGTCTTTGGGACATTCAGTAGTTATGTTTCTTTGTTTATTAATTGTAGGTTTGTTTGTTTCATCCTGATTCTTTGTTTTATTTAGTTATGTCTGTGCAGGCAGGTTGGGTGTTCTTTGTTGTTTGCTTGTCTGTGGGCACGATCTTCTCACCACCTTGTACAATGGGCACGGCCAGTCACTCAGCTATGTTGCAGTAGGGCAGGTCCACCTGAAGGGGAGTTGCTGGGATGGGTTGTTTGTAGCATGTATTGGGGCTGACAGGGCTAGTTTGGGTGGTCAGTGCAGGGCAGGTTCCAGTAGCCCATGCCTGTGCTTTTCAGGGGTGCAATGTTCAGCGTATGATGCACATAGGCAGGAGGGAGGAGGGAGGTTGTGATGTGTGGACCTAAGTGGGTGTGGGAAAGAAGAGAAAGAGGAGAGAGAAACAGGAGCCAAAAAAAAAAGTACTGAGGGAGCCTGTCATTTCTAAAATGATTTTTTCAAGGGAATTTAAAGATTTTTGCTGGGCTGCCATTCCATCAGCAATTTTATTCATGATTTGTTCCATCGAGGCATACAAATTTTGGAATGCCCACTCAAATTTGGCTACTCTATAAAAAGAAAAAATAACCTTAATAATCTGTATCTCATCCCAAGTCTAAGTTGGATGGGGTTGTAATATCCATAGTTATCAGTAAATCTGATGGTCCAAGTCAAGAGTTTTAAACTGCTGGCCCAATGGGTACTTTCATTATAGGAATATATTTCGAATGGGATTCCTAAAAGGCCTTGAGTGCATTGGCCTGTCATGTTCTATCCAACCAGACAGGGCAATTCTCAAGCATGAGGTTCATCACCTGAGTTTGGTATATCAATATAGGGGTATTTTGATCCTCCACATAGGAAAACACCCATGAGGAGCACAAATCATACCTTTTCTGTTGGTAGTTGATGCGGAAGGAATGGTTTGATTGAGCTGCTCAGTCAATTATTTGTTAAAGAGTTGTTACAAATGGGTAAGTGTACTAATTACAGAATTGTTGGTTTCCAAATTAGAGCACAGAGCTCTTTTTTTTTTGCTTGCTGGACTCAGGCAAGCTAGACTATTATTTGTGTTAGTTGTGAGGATATTCATTCAAAATCTAGGGAACTTGGTATATGAGACTAAAAACTTGTGGGAGCAATCTTCATGGGGGTTTCCAGCAGCATCAGAGCAATTTTCTGTTTTGATAAATGTTAGGTTAAAACAAGGAACTCAAGGTTGAGCCAGTAATCCAGAGAGATGACATAATTTAACATGTTTAGCTCATTTAAAGGAGATGTTAGAAATTATAATTGAGGGAGGTACAGATCTATTATTCAGCACAGGAGAAGCTAGGGGATCTGAGCTTCATGAACCATTTGTGGGGAAGGGTGGCAGATCCAATAGTTATATTAGCAGTGGTATCTACTAATCAGGTTAATCTAATAAAAATATTTTCTTGATGGAAGCAAAGGTGGTTAAAAAAAAAGTTAAGAGCATGAAGAATTTCTATTGATTAATTCACCAGTTAATATATCCAAGTTGGTGGAATAAGGCTATTTCAAAGCAGTAAGTATTCAACTTCAATAACTTACATTACTAAACAAAAGTAAAATAGATTTCCTCAATTCCTTACATGGGAAAAATAAAATGTTAAAGCAGGGGGTTATATACCACAATAAGGCAATAAAATAATCAACAAAAGAATAGCAAAACTATAAAGAAAAGTCCAAAGATTTCATAAACTTGCATGGGGACTTGTTCCATGATCTCAGGAAGAGCTGTGTACTTCCAAAGTCATCTGTTTCTGGCCATCTTGGTATTTGAGGGTGATCCATAAGTCCCCAGTGGGTTCACAAGTCCAAAAAGGGTCTTTGGCTTTTTTTAGCTGTGAAAGATGGACCCAAGAGTTCACTCCTTCTAGCTTGGCAGCTCAAGGGTTGGTGAGAAGTACTAAGAAGGGTCCTTTCCAGTGAGGTTCTAAAGAATGCTTCAGTTTATGCTTTTTCCAATAGACAAAATCACCTGGGAAAATTTTGGATAAAAACTGAAATTTAGGTTCATCATTATTGAAAGCTTCTTGAATTTGGGAAAAATAGGTTTTTGAATGGTGCATCTAAGATTGGCAATACTTAAGTATATCTTGTTTTATTAAGTTGAGGTCCTTGTAAGCCATATATGGCAAGGACATGAGTCTGTCAGTTACAATCTCATAAGGAGTGAATTTGTGCTTTCCAAATAGAGTAGATCTCAAATTTAGAACTAAGGGAAGAACTCTGGAGCCCTGGTGGTGCACTGGTTAAGAGCTCAGCTGCTAACCAAAAGGTCAGCATTTCAAATCCACCAACCATCCCTTGGAAACCCTGTGGGGCAGTTCTACCCTGTCCTATAGGGTCACTATGAGTTGGAATAAACTCAACAGCAATGGTTTTTTTTTTTTTTTTAAGGGAAGAACTTTAATTCAGGGCAGGCTCAATGACTCATAAAGTTTAGCTATTTGGGTTTTAATTATACTATTTTTTCTTTCCACCAATCCAGAAGATTATGGGTGGCATGGGAAGTGCAATCTTTGATAAATTGGAAAATTTTACATATGGCTTGAATCACTTGCCCAGTAGAGTGAGTATCCCAGCCACTGCAGAGAGTTTTTGGGGCTCCCCAAGTGGAAATGATATTCTATGACAATCTTTTGGCCGCAAAAGTAGCAGCAACATTTTTACATGGAAAAGCTTCCAGTGTAAGAATTAGCACAACATTACTAAAACATGCTTGTATCCATTTGATGGTGGGAGCTAAATAAAATCTAATTGGCATTCAAGCATAGGCCCAGAAGGCAATGGGTATTTTCCTGAAGGCCCTTGAAGGTGCTTCCCAGGGTTATAATGGGGGCAAAGCCAGCAGTGGCTGGTGACACGCTCAGCAGCTTCAAAAAATTTATCCCGCCAATATTTCTTCAAAGTTTTAACTATTTTATCTCATCCCATATGGGAATTCATATGCAAAGGCATGGCCATAGAGACATGTAGAGATCAGGGAAGCACAGGTTTATCATTAGGTCCCACCCATAACCTAGTGGTAGTGTTAAAAGAGTGACTAGATTGTTTCCAGCCTTCAGTTTTTTCAGTGGGAGCAGTTTGTTGTCTTTTAAGAAGACTTTCCGAAGTTACTTCTGAAGGTATCATATCTTCGATGATCACATCATGGGTGTCCTTATCTCCTTCCTTTTCATCATGATCTGAGTTACCATGATTATGCATGCGAATTCCTTTAGCTATTATAGGTGTAAAGAGGATTTGGGCAAGAGGTGAGGCCAAGATGGTGGAATAGTCAGACACTTCCTGTCATCCCTCTTACAACAAAGACCCAAAAAAAAAAGTAAAGCGATTGTATCTAACAATCTAGGAGCACTGATAATCAAAGACAAAGCTGAAGAGTCAGACTGAGTGACAAGGAGAAGGAGAGACAATTCAAAAGCAACAAAGAAGTGCCAGTGAAGTTGCCAGCACTCTGCTAGCGGGGTCAGCCAGCACACACAGGCTGAAGCGGGCAGTAGCTTTTGGGATGCGTCTCACCACGTCGAGAGACGCCAGGCAACAGAGTCTGCAAAAGCCTCCGGAGCCAAATGGAAGTGGCGCTGGACCTGCAAAACTTAAGTGCAAGTGTCTAACCTACTGTGTAGGGTCAAAATAACCCCTCCCTCTCTGGGAGTTTCACAGCAGAGAAGTGTCTTTTTCCCCTCATCCTCTCCCCACTCCTCTTGCTCCGACACCAATGCGGCAATATTCAACAACTGCCATGCCCCCTAAGCCAGAACTCAGGGCTATCTGTGCCCAAACCAGTCTCACGGCTTTAAAAAATGTCACGTCATCTAAGCTGGGAACTCAGGGTAGATAGGAGGCCCTGACCCTTTGCCAAGGCACTGGCATAAGGGGTCCACAAATTTGAAGCACCCTTCGCCCCTGCCTAGAACTGTGTGAGCTTATTCAACACTACATGCCATCATTAGCATAAAACAAAACAGCATACACCTGAAGCCTATTTTCAACTGCAGCAGCCAAATGAGAGTCGCAGATCTATGATATTTGACACTGTCCTGCCCATTAAGCAGGGACCTCACCCACCCACATCAGAGGCCTGAGGGCTAGCGGTATCACCTACTCTATATAGCCTCCCATGACAGGGGTCTGAAAATAAGTGGTGCCTCCCAGTCCCTCCAGCCAACAGCATTGGGTGACCAAGGACTGGCTGCAAAATCCACCTCCCTATGCACTTTAGGGGACAGGGACACGCCCTCCACCCAGGCACCCAGGGGCAGCCATCTGCCACTTGCTTTGCTCCGCACATAACCCCCTACAGCAGCTAGATACCTATGCCTGCTCTGAACACTCCTATGCAGCCCTGACCGTCTAGGACTGTATAGGTGAGAGTCTGCACCACACACTTGGTGACTGACAACCTGGGTACCTGTGTTGCATCTGCACAAGAAAAGTGAACAGACTTCTAGGCTCACACACTTTGTAGCGCTCTAACCACTGGGAGACAGGATGTGACAGCTTCAAAGATTCCAATAACCAAAGTAGCTCACATGCCCAGCCTACTTGGGCATATCAAAACAAAACAAAAAGCTAGGACACAGTAAGCAAACAAACAATAAATAAATATAATAACTTATTGATGGCTTAGAGACAACAGTCAACATCAGATAACATAAAGAAGCAGGTCAAGGTGGCTCCAGCAAACCAACAAAATAAAGAACCAGGAAACCTTACAGAGGAAGGTACGGTCATGGAATTACCGGATACAGAATTCAAAAGATTAATATACAGAGCTCTCCAAGAGATCAGGAAGGAGATTAGACAAAACTCAGACAGTGCCAAGGAACACAGAGACAAAGCAATACAGGAATTCAGGAAAACAATACAAGAACAGAACAATAAATTTATCAGGCAGCTAGAAACAATAGAGAGACAGAAAGACGAAATCCAAAAGATTAACAATAAAATTTCAGAATTAGACAACTCAATAGAAGGTCATAGGAGCAGAATTGAGGCAATGGAAATCAGAATTAGTGAGATTGAAGATAAATCCCTTGACACCAATTTATCTGAGGAAAAATCAGAAAAAAGAATTTCAAAAAATGAAGACACACTAAGAATTATGTGGGATACTATCAAGAGGAAAAACTTACGAGTGATTGGAGTACCAGAACAGGGGGGGATAAAAGAAAACACAGAGAGAATTGTTGAAGATTTGCTGCAGAAAACATCCCTGATATCATGAAATACGAGAAGATAACCATCCAAGAAGCTCAATGAACCTCACACAGGGTAGATCACAAAAGAAAGTCACCAAGACATATTATAATCAAACTTTCCAAAATCAAAGATAAAGACAGAAATTTAAGAGCAACTACGGATAAATGAAAAGTCATCTACAAAGGAGAGTCAATAAGAATAAGCTCAGACTACTCAGCAGAAACCATGCAGGCAAGAAGGCAACAAGATGACATATATAAAGCCTTGAAGGAAAACAATTGCCAGCCAATAATTATATATCCCATGAAACTGTCTCTCAAGTATGATGGCAAAATTAGGGCATTTCCAGATAAACAGAAGTTAAGGGAATTTGTAAAAACCAAACCAAAATTACAAGAAATACTAAAGGGAGCCCTCAGGTTAGACAACCAACAATATCAGACAACAACATAAGACTAGAACACAGGACAGAACAAACAGATGTCAACCCAGATAGGGAAGTTGCAAAAACAACTCAAAGCTAAAACACTGAAAATAGGGAACCAGAGACATCAATGTGTAAACGATGACAATGTCAAAACACAAAAGAGAGAATAAATAAGTGTAGTCACAGAACTTCCAGATGGAAAGGAAGTTAAAGCAATATCAGGAAATAAAAGATCAGTTTAAACTTAGAAAAATACCACAAATGAAGTTAACAAATCTACCCATCAAAATAAAAGAGAATAAAAACATAAAGTCTCAGCAAACACAAAATCAACAATAATGAAAAAGATGAAAAGAAAATACATAAAGAAAAACAACTCAGCACAGAAAATTAAGTGGAACAAAGAAACTGTCAACAACACAAAAAAATACATCAAAATGACAGCAGTAAACTCATACCTATCAATAAT
>NW_004443982.1:18274632-18286999 GCF_000243295.1 Trichechus manatus latirostris | reverse complement strand
AATGAAAACACATCTTACCAGAACCTTTGGGACACAGCAAAAGCAGTGCTCAGAGGTCAATTTATAGCAATAAATGCACACATCCAAAAAGAAGGGCCAAAATGAAAACATGAACCCTACAACTCGAACAAATAAAGAGCAGCAAAAGAAGCCCTTGGGCACCAGAAGAAAGGTAATAATAAAGATCAGAGCAGAAAAAAAAATGAAATAGAGAATAGAAAAACAATAGAAAGAATCAACAAGATCAAAAGTTGGTTCTTTGAAATGATCAACAAAACCAGTAAATCATTGGCCAAACTGACAAAAGAAAAACAGGAGAGGAAGCAAATAAATAACCTGAATAAGAAATAAGATGGGTGATGTCACAGCAGACCCGACTGAAATAAAAAGTATCATAACAGAATATTATGAAAAACTGTACTCCAACAAATTTGAAAACCTAGAGGAAATGGACAAATTTCTAGAAACACACTACCTACCTAAACTAACACAATCCAAGGTAGAAAAACTAAATAAACCTGTAACAAAAGAAGAAATTGAAGAGGT
This sequence comes from Trichechus manatus latirostris, assembly GCF_000243295.1. Classification (NCBI taxonomy): domain Eukaryota; kingdom Metazoa; phylum Chordata; class Mammalia; order Sirenia; family Trichechidae; genus Trichechus; species Trichechus manatus. The sequence goes on along the minus strand of NW_004443982.1, from coordinate 18,286,453 downwards.
AATAAAAAAAAAAAAAAACCCAACAAAAAAAGCCCTGGCCCGGATGGTTTCACTGGAAAATGCTACCAAACTTTCAGAGAAGAGTTAACACCACTACTACTAAAGGTTTTTTAGAGCATAGAAAAGGAAGGAGTACTCCCAAACTCATTCTATGAAGCCAGCATAACCCTGATACCAAAGCCAGGTAAAGACACCACAAAAAGAAAATTACAGACCAATATCCCTTATGAACATAGACACAAAAATCCTCAACAAAATTATAGCCAATAGAATTCAGCAACATATTAAAAAAATGATTCACCATAATCAAGTGGGATTTATACCAGATATGCAGGGATGGTTCAACATTAGAAAAACAATCAATGTAATACGTCACATAAATAAAACAAAAGACAAGAACCACATGATCTTATCAATTGATGCATAAAAGGCATTTGACAAAGTCCAACACCCATTCTTGATTAAAAAAAAAAAAACTCTCAGCAAAATAAGAATAGAAGGGAAATTCCTCAACATAGAAAGGGCATTTGTACAAAGCCACATTCCAGTCATTGGTGTTCAATGCATCAAATCTATTCTTGAAATGGTCTCTAAATTCAGGTGGGATATACTCAAGGTCATTCTTTGGCTCTCGTGGACTAGTTTTAATTGATGGTCTGTTCCACATTAGGTACCTGGCCTCGTTCTGACTGATGATATTGCACTTCTCCATGGTCTCTTTCCGCAGATGTAGTCGAATGGATTCTTGTGTATACTATCTGGCAAGGTTCACATGTATAGTCGTTGTTTATGTTGTTGAAAAAATGTATTTCCAATAAACAGTTCATTGGTCTTGCAACATTCTATCATGGGATCTCTGGTGTCATTTCTATCACCAAGGCCATGTTTCCCAACTACCGATCCTTCTTTGTTTTTAACTTTCTCATTCCAATCACCAGTAATTATCAGTGCATCTTGATTACATGTTTGATCAATTTCAGATTGCAGAAGTTGGTAAAAAATCTTCAATTTCTTCATTTTTGGCCTTAGTGGTTGGTGTGTAAATTTGAATAATCATATTAACTGGTCTTCCTTGTAAGTGTAAGGATATTATACTATCACTGACAGCGTTGTACTTCAGGATACATCTTGAAATTTTTTTTTTTTTTTGATGATGAATGCGATGCCATTCCTCTTCAATTTGTCATTCCCAGCATAGTAGACCATATGATTTTCTGATTCAAAATGGCCAGGACTAGTCTATTTCAGCTTACTGTGACTAGGATATTGATTTTTATGTGTTTCACTTCATTTTTGACGATTTCCAATTTTCCTAGATTCATACCTCGTGCATTCCACGTTCCAATTATTAATGGATGTTTGCAGTTGTTTCTTCTCATTTTGAGTTGTGCCACATCAGCAAATGAAGGTCTTGAAAGCTTGACTCCATTCACATCATTAAGGCTGACTCTACACTGAGGAGGCAGCTCTTCCCCAGTCATCTTTTGAGTGTCTTCCAACCTGAGGGGCTCATCTTCTGGCACTATATCAGACAATGTTCTGATGCTATTCATAAGATTTTCACTGACCAATTTTTTCAGAAGTAGACTGCCAGGTCTTTCTTCCTAGTCTGTCTTAGTCTGGATGCTCTGCTGAAACCTGTCCACCAAGGGTGACCCTGCTGATATTTGAAATACCAGTGGCAAAGATTTCAGTATCACAGCAACACGGCAGGCATCACAGTATGACAAACTGACAGACACGGGGTGGAATTTGCTAATAGCCATGATGTATTCATAACTGAGAGTAACCAAAGTATGGTGGTATCATTCCAGGCAGGGGAACCACATTTGTAAAAGAACTAAGTGGGAAACTTTTGTGTTTTTCATTTTAGTCATTTTTGCTTTAGTAAAACTGTATAATAAACCACTCCCAAATCTTACTCAGCAGCTTACAGAATGCCTTTCTCAGGGCTCAGATGGGATCTGCTAGGTTTGGCTGTGGGTTGAGTTTGGTTGTACTGGATTTATGTCCTTTATGTGTCTCCTCATTCTGCACATGTCAGCAGCCACCAGAACATTTTCTTGAAATGGTGGATTCCAGAAGCACAAGAGCCCAAGTCAAAGAATGTAAACTCATTTGTAGCTTCTAGTCAAATCTGGCAAACCTTATGTCTTCTCACATACCACTGACCAAAGCAAGTGACATACGTCATCCAGTATCAGTGGGACAGGATTTTAGCTGACTATACTAAGCCCAAAGTAGAGTTGCTTGTGCTGGGCTCCACCTCAGCAAACCAAAACCTAAGTTTCTATTTCTTGTAAATGCCTAACCTTCCCAGGAGCTGAAATCCAAGTCAATCAGTTGACTCTCCCTGAAATGGAAACCTAAGCTAGCCAATAAGGACTTGCCTGCTCAGTTTGACCTAGTTCAAAATTTCCTCTTGATCCCAAATAAAGAAAAAAATACCGACCAGCCAACCCAAAATTTTCCCAGTAAGCTTCGTTATAAAACCCTTTTGCTTTGTACCACATTTTGGAACGCTCGTCTGACTTCAGACCAGACGTTCGCCAGTTAATGAACTGAAAAATAAAGCTTATGATTTCACACAAATTTAATATTGTAAAACTTTATTTTTAACACATGAGGTACTTACCACCTCCAAATAAGCCATGGCTAGGATGTGGAGGGAAGAAGGAATTGTGAGAAAACAATGCAACCTACCATGAAGGTACAAAGAGTACAACAGAGTTTCTGGAATTGCAGGGAAAGGTGAATTGTAAGAGTCTAGTGTCACTCCATCTTGGGTCTCTAAACAGGTGCTAGGCCCAGACAGACTTATGGCTTGGATGATTGCAATGACTGACAGCAATATCATGAAATTACTTACACTGGGCAATTATGCAATAATACAGATGACAACTCAGACATTAAAATCCAATTTCAGCTTTTGTTCATGCCACTAAATCTAGTTTGAACGAATTAAGTGACTTTCAAAGAAGCATTTGGAAATGTGAGTGTTAGGCTTCCATCTAGTGGCAACCAAGAGCCACCGTACAAGATGGATAATGAGTAAAGCATATTAAAAGCAAGAAAACATGCATATCTAGAACAGCTATGGCCTGAAGCTAAAACTCAACCAATTTGAAGAGCAGAGTAGATATATATTTCCTTAAGTATAGTATAGTATACTATACTTATAGTATAGTATAAGTATAGTATAAACCACATCCGAGTGGTTTGTAGACCAGGATTTGTTGCTTAAGAGTTGCTGCTCTCTGTAGTATAGCTAGAATACTACTTTCTATGTGCTTTCTATGTGCTTCACACATAGAAAGTAATGAGTATTTGTTGATAGACTTAATTTAACCGGTTTCCTTTTCCCCTAAGGAGCTTAACACTTATTTATATAAATGCTTTCTTCATCTGATTACACTACACTCCTGGGTGGCAGATAGGAAGTCCCCATCAACACTGAAATGAGCTTCCTTCAATATTGCTCGATCAGGAAAGTAATAACTCAACTTTTCATGACATATGAGTTGCGTGCTCACTACTATGAATTTTATCGCCATGGCACAACCTGATTATTTGGCTAACATATTTTTTTTAAATAAAAGCCTTATTGAGATATAATTCATAAACCATAAAATTTACTCTTTTAAAGTGTATAATTTAGAGTGTTTTGTATATTCAGAGTTATGCAACCATTATCACTACCGAATTTCAGAACAATTTTATCATCCCCAAAAGAAACTACATACTCATTTATATCCATTAGCAGTCACTCCTCATGCCCCACACTCCAGCCTCTGACAACCACAAATCTACTTTCTATCTCTATGAAACTGTCTATTCTGAATACTTCAAATCTACGGAATCATATAATATGTGGCTTTTTGTGACAGGTTGCTTTCATTTGAGCATAATGTTTTCAAGGTTTATCCAAGCTGTAGCATGTATCAGTACTTCATTCCTTTTTATGGCCAAATAATATTTCATTGTACAGATATACTACATTTTGTTTATCTATTCATCAGTTGATGGACATTTGGGTTGTTTCCATTTTTGGAATATTGTGAATAATGCTGCTACGAACATTTGTGCACAAGTTTTTATGTGCACATGTTTTTAGTTCTCTTGGGGGCATATAGCTAGGAGTAGAATTGCTGAGTCATATGGTAACTATGCTTAACATTTGAGGAATTTCCAAACTCTTTTCAAAAGTGTATGCACTATTTTGCAATCCCACCAACAAGGTATAAGGGTTCCAATCTCTCCAAATCCTCATCAACACTTGCTATTGGATTGTCTTTTTGATTTTTAGCATCCTAGTGTATGTGAAGTAGTATCTCATTGTGGTTTTGATTTGCATTATTCTGATGACTAATGATGTTAAGCATTTTTTCACGTGCTTATTGCCATTTGGAGCCCTGGTGGCACAGTGCCAAAATGTTGGCAATTTGAATCCACCAGGCCCTCCTTGGAAACTCTATGGGGTAATTCTACTCTGTCCTATAGGGTCACTATGAGTCAGAACTGACTGGATGGCAACGGGTCTGGTTTTTTGTTTTTTTTTTTAAATGGGGTCGTTATGAGTTTGAATGGACTCCACGGCAATGGGTTTGTTTGTTTGTTTTGGTTTTATTGCCCATTTGCACTTTTTTTTGTGTGAAAAATATCTTTTCAAATCCTTTGCCCAATTTTTAACAATTGGCTTATTTGTCTTTTTATTGTTGAGTTGTAAAAGTTATTTTATATTCTCGATAGAGTCCCTTATCAGTTACATGATTTACAAGTACTGTATCTTCTCTCATTCTGTGGGTTGTTGTATTTCATTATTGATGATGAGCTTTGAAGCACAAAACTGTTTAATTTTGATGAAGTCCAAATTATCTATTTTTTCTTTTTTCCCTTGTGCTTTTGGTGTCATGTCTAAGAAACCAATGCTTGGTCTGTTTTTTTTTCTTCCAGAATTCATTCCGTTTGTTCCTCATGATTTTCTCTTCCATTTCCCTCGAATACCTGGAAAACTTTCGTCCATTCATATAAATGGGCAATAAAGGACTCGTTTGATTAATATAGGTAATTAGCATGATTTTATTTTGCAGTTGTGCTATCTATGTCCCCAGTTGGCTTCTCCTCTGAATGGAGAGCAGGATGTGCCAATGAGAAGAGGTCTTCTACTTTTGGGATACATGGCATGCAGCTAGCAGGTAGGATAGGAGCCCTCCCAAGGGCAAAATAAGTGGAGCATTTCTCTGGCATTGGAAGTAATCCAATATATATTTTACACTTACAGCACAGTGTACTTTGGATTAGCCACTTTTCAAGGGCTCAACTGCCACATGTGCCTAGTATACATATTATTAGAAAGAGCCTGGCTAGAGGCAAGCATGGCCCAGGGAAATCTTGGAATTGAGTGGAGGAGACAAGTTAGGTGGGTACTAGCAAAGCAGAAGCTTGGGTCAAATCCAAGGGGCTATAAACAGGAGAAACAGCAAAATATCAGAAGCTTCTGGGGTCTGTAGCAACTCAGGAAGTGTTTTATGACCTGGGATAAAGCTAAGAAGTTGAGGACCTTGAATAAAGCAAGGGTGTAGGAAGTCTACTTTTACTGAGTATTGAGCCTCTGGAAAGGTCAGTGCATCAACTTTAAGGTCTCTGGATAGGCTGGTCATTTGGAACAGAGATCTAGGTGGGAAATCTCTTCCCACTCCTTTATGCCAGAGGCAACCAGATCAAAGACATGGAGCAGAGTGGGGGTTCCTGGTAGGCTGTAGGCAAATTGAATTGAAGCAATTGTTCGATTCTTGGCTCTTTGAAAGATCTGTCCCTGCATGGCTGGAACCAGTAGGCTGGATAATTACATCCAAATTCAAACATGCTCCTCTTGTCAGTTATCTTCCCAACTACCTGGGCCTAAGAGGAAAGAAGGAAATCCATTCTTCAGGCTGATTGCCCTTGAATAAGAAAATTTCTCTGTTCTAGCGTGCCTTGATGTTCCTTTTAATTTGATTTGATCTGTGTTAAAATGTTCAGGTGAGAGGAGTATTATCAGTATAATTTCCCTAGCCCCTGCCATTTCCCTCTCACTAGGGAGGGTCTACATATTTAAACCACAAAAAGGAAAAAGAATAGACAATTCCTATTGCTTCCAGACTAAGACAGACTAGGAAGAAAGGCCTGGCAATCTATTTCCAAAAAAATCAGCCAATGAAAACTGTGTGATCTCATTGTGGATAGAACCACCATGAGTCAAGGGCCAACTCGATAGCAGCTAACAAGAATAACAACAATAACTGCTCTCTACAGAAATATTGGTTTCTCCTTAGCCAAGCTCTAAAAAGAGTGTGAATTTAAGAGAGGTGTGGTGGTGAAGGTCACAGTGGTGATTTTGTGCATGTGAGTGTATGTTTGTGTAGGCTACAGCCACCCTATTCTTTTTGATGAAACAAAGTATCAAGAGCCCTAGAGAGTTTAAGTCAACTCTTACAACTGTTAAAAGACTTGTTGATAAGGCCACAGAATTTAAGTTAATAAGTCAAAATTACTTACAGATCTGCCACATATGTCCAGCACAGCTGGGACTATATGTGTTAAGGATTGAATTGTGTTCCCCAAAAATACGTGTTGTAAATCCTAACCTCTATGCCTATGGTTATAATCCCATTTGGGAATGGGTTCTCTTTGTTATGTTAATTAGGTAGATTTAGTGTAGGGTGTATCTTGAGTCAACCTCTTTTGAGATATAAAGGAGATTACACAAGCCAGCAGGAAGAGAGATGGGATAAGATAGTTGCCAAGACACATGGAGATCTCCAAGTAACCAGGAAGCACAAGCTGAAGAGACAAGGACTTTTCTCCAGAGCCAACAGAGAGAGAAAGCCTTCCCCTTGAGCCAACCCTCTAGATTCAGACTTCTAGCCTCCTAACCTGTGAGAAAATAAATTTCTGTTTGTTAAAGCCATCCACTTGCGGTATTACTGTTACAGCAGCACTAGATAACTAAGATAATATGTTAGTCTTCCTTTCCTTCAGTCTCACTCTCTCTTTCCTTCATTCTTCAGTCTCAGTACCTACAGATCCAGAAAGCAGAGTGATAGTCAAGAAGATGAAAAATCGTATTTATTAAGCAACATAACAACCTAGGTGAAGTGGGAGATTTAAAATGGCACAGTGTCAAAACCAGACAAAGACATTACAAGAAAAGAAAACTATAGGTCAATATTGCTTATGCATATCGACACAAAAACCCTCAACAAAATACTAACAGAGAATCCAACAATCTATAGAAAGGATTATACACCATGACAAAGCAGGAATTATCCCAGGAATGCAAGGCTACTTTAACATATAAAAACCAATGTAATACATCATATTAACAGAATAAAGGACAAAACCAACATGATCATCTCAGTGGAGGTAGAAAAAGAATTTGAAAAATTCCACCATCTTTTTGTGATAAAAACAGTCAACAAACAAGGATTAAAAGAGAACTTCCTCAACCTTATAAAAGGCATATATGAAAAGCCTACAACTGGAGTCTTACTTAAAGGTAGAAGACTAAAAACTTTCCCTAAGATTAGAAACAAGACAAGGATGTCCACTCTCACTGCCTCCATTCATCATTGTCCTGATCTATCCAGGGAAATTAGGCAAGAATAAGAAATAAAAGGCATCTATAGAGGAAAGAAAGAAGTAAAATTCTCTCTATTTGCAGATGGCCTGTTCTTGTTTATCAAAAACCCCAAGGATTCAAAATTTTTAAAAATTATAAGAACTGATAAACAAGTTCAGCAAAGTTGTAGAATACAAGATCAATGTACAAAAAGCAATTGTATTTCTATACACTAAAAATGAAAATTCCAAAAATGAAATTAAGAAAACAATTTCATTCATAATTGCATCAAAAAGAATAAAATACTTAGGAATACATTTAACAAAAGAAATGCAAGACTTTTGGAAATGGAAAACTATCAAACATTGTTGAAATAAAGAACAAAATAAGTGTTATGATAGCCCATGTTCATGGATTGGAATTGATTTAATATTGTTAAGATTGCAATTCTGCCCAAAATGATCCACAGATTCAACATGTCCCTATCAAAATCCCAGCTTTTTTTCTTGCAGAAGTTGACAAGCTCATTCTAAAATTCATATGGAATTGCAAGGGACCTAGGATAGCTAAAACAATCTTGAAAAAGGGCAAAGTTGGAGGAGTCACATTTCCTGATAGCAAAACTTACTACAAAGCTACATTAATCAAGACTGTAAGTATTAGAAACAGAGCAATATATATAAATGGGATAGAATTGAAGGTGCATAAATAAACCCATATGTCTATGATCAACTGATTTTCAAGAAGGATGCAAAGACTATTGAACGGTGAAAAAATACTCTCTTCAACAAATGGTACTGGGACAACCATATAGAGAACTTTACCCAAAACTTCAAATTCAAATTCTCGGTCTTAATAAGATACTGGGTTTACAAAATAAGAATAGGCTTCTATAGAACAAAGCAATGAGAGGATAAGAGAAAGTTCTCAGAAACTAGAAGCACTATTGCCCAAATTAAAAACTCATTCGAGGCTGACAGCGCACAGAGACTAGGGTTCCTGCTCCATGGAAAGCGTCGCTCGGTCCCCATCCCGCCTTTCCGGGCCCGTGTTCTAGATCCGCCCCGTCTCCCGTAACCGACCCGTCATCCAGGTCCAAATCCCCCTTTATAATGTACCCATCATCCTGGTACCAATCCTCCCTTTATAAAGGACCCCGCCAGCCGGGCCCCAGCTCTGCCGTCCTGGTCTGAGTCCCACCGTCCGGATCCAGATCCCACCCCGATGGCCGCCCAGAGCTGCCCTGGGTCCTCGCCCACCCAGGGGACTCCTTGTGGTCGCCGCTGCGCCCGCCGCCCACTGTGTTCCACCTGCGACCACGCCGTCGCCACCTGGCCAGTACTGCCGGCCATGGCCACTGCGCCTTCATCGCAGGTGCGTCAAAACTACCAACAGGAGTGTGAGGTCGCCATCAACTGGCAGATCAACCTGGAGCTCCACACGTCCTACGTGTACCTCTCCATTGCCTACCACTTCGACCGCGATGACTTGGCCCTGTAGACCTTCACCGCCTACTTCCTGCGCCAGTCGCACAAGGAGCGCAAGCACGCGGAGACGCTGCTGAGGATACAGAACCAGCGCATGGTCCGCATCCAGCTCCGAGACGTCAGGTGGCCTGACATGGATGACTGGGGCAGCGGGCTCAAAGCCATGGAGTGCGCCTTCCACCTGGAGAAAAGTGTCAAGCAGAGCCTCCTGGACCTGCACCTGCTGGCCACTGACAAGGGCGACACAGCTGTGTGACTTTCTGGAGAGTCACTTTCTGCACAAGCAGGTGAGGGCCATCAAGGAGCTGGGCAACCACGTGACCAACCTGCATAAGCTGGGGGGCCCCGGACGGCGGCCTGGCGCAGTACCTCTTCGATGAGTTCACCTTCGGTAACAGTGACAAGGAGAACTGAGCCTTAGCACCCAGGGACTTTCGTGGTCCCTGGTGCTGGCAAACATGCTGTGGTTACAACACGTTCACTTCTCTTTCTTTTCTCTTCCAAGTCTACCATTTCTTCCAATAAAGTGACTTGGTACCAAAGTTAAATAAATAAAGGTCTCCTGGTGATTCTTGTGTGGGCAACACTCCCAACTTTGAAGAACAGGGCAAATCCCCATGCAGTGGTCCAGAAGTCTCCCCACCCCCCATGCCCCAACCTCATGCAGCTCAGGATCTCTAAGGGTGGAGGGAAAAGGTATTTCAGGTGAGCCTAGAATACACAAAATTAATCTTCCCCTTATAAGCAAGGTGGGGGGGTAAGATGGGGGGGAATGAGGGGGGTGGAGGGGAGAGGAGTGGGTTTTAGTAGGGTGTGTGGGGCGGTGCTTGAGTGACTATGCACGGTGTGCGTGGTAAAAGTATAAAAACATGGCCTGGAATTCATGGTACTGTTTGTCTCTGGGATGAAATGAAGAAAATTAGATAGGGTAGGGATCAAAATAAGGGGACTTCCAGTTTACCTGTAATCTTTTATCATGGTCACCAGTGACAGGCATACTTGATGTAGTTACAAAATATCCACTTATATTTTCTTTCATTTTCACCATTTCTGTCAATAAAGTAATTTACTACCAAATAAATAAATACAACTCAATAAAATGGCTAAAAAATATAAGGTCATGGCTGCAGGTCAAAGGTGTGATTTGAATATAAAGTAGAATGAATCTCCCTAAGTACAAAGCCAGTGACTCTGGCTACTTTGAAGACTATCGAGGGAGGGGCCCACTTGGATGACTACAGAAATTAACAAATGTTGGCAAGGATATGGAGAAATTGGAACCCTTATCCACTGTTGGTGGGAGTGCAAAAAGGTACAGCTGTTGTGGAATTGCTGGATCATGTGGTGGTTCCTCAAAAACTGAAAATAGAACTACCATATGATCTAGCAATTCCACTCCTAGGTATACACCCAAAAGTTTTGAAAGAGAGACTCAAACAGAGACTTGTACACCAATGTTCATTGCAGCACTAGTCACAATAGACAAAAGGTGGGAAACAACCTAAATGCCTATGAATAGATGAATGGATAACAAAATATGGTACATACATACAATGGAATACTACTCGGCCAGTAGGAAAAATGAAGTCTTGATACATGCTACAAAATGGATGGAGCTTGAAGACATTATGCTGAGTGAAATAAGTCAATTACAAAAGGACAAATATTATATGACCTTACTTATATAAAAAGACAAGAAAAGGCAAACATACAGACACAACTTTATTAGTGGATACCAGAGGCAGGAGGGAGGTGGAAGGGGGGACGGGTATTGCTTATGGAGTACTGAGTTTTAGTTTACAGTGATGGAAAAATCACATTGATTAGGGATAGGGTTGCACAGCCGATTACTGTAAGTGTTATCAATAAGTTGTACACTTGTAAAAGTTGAATTGGCAAAAATTGTGTGATAGACATATTTACAACAACAACAACAAGACAGCAGCTGCTGGGCTGCTTACCTACAGTCAAATACCTCATGAGATTTGGTTCCTTGGTTTGGAGGTTTAAGGTCATAGTTTCATGGGACATCCTAGTTAATTGGCCTAATACCATATTCAGTGCTTCTGTTCCACCTCCTAGTTCATTGCATAGTGTATGGGGTCTTAAAAGCTTATGAGTGGCCATCCAAAGCACAACAATTGGTCTCTATTTACCTAGAGCAACAGAGGAAGGAGAGTCAGGAACAGGAGGAGGAAATGGAATATGTGGCTAATTACCTCCATGAACAACTGCCTCCTTTGCCATGAGACCAGAAGAACTGAATGGTGCCCAGCTACCATTTTGGAACATTTTGATCAAAGATTCTATAGTGAAAAGGATTTTTTACTATATCAAAAGGGGGAAAATGTAGAACAGAATTTCAAATTCGCATGGACTCCAGACTTTCTGGAGTCATGCAGGCTGGATGATCTCCTGAAACTACTGCCCTGAGATAATCCTTAAACCTTAAACCAAAAATATCCCTGGAAATCTTCTTAAAACCAAATAAATAGTTTTGCTTAACTAGTAAAAAATGTCTGCCTTGAGCAATATACTCTTTTAAGAACTATCTATATGGGGTGAAACTGACAACAACAACTCAAAATATTAGCAACCTTAGGGGGTAGAGCGTTTGTGTTAATCTGGGAGGTACAACTCAGAAAAGGAGAGTGAGAATGGTTGCACAATTTGAAGAATTTAAATAATGTCACTGAATTGTACATGTAGAAACTGTTGAAGTGGTGTATGTTTT
>NW_004443982.1:18272197-18274532 GCF_000243295.1 Trichechus manatus latirostris | reverse complement strand
GCAACAATAAAGAGTCAGAGAGTGGCAGAATGGATAAAAAAAAAACATGATCCATCCATATGTTGCCTACAAGAGACATATCTTAGACTCAAAGACACAAACAGACTAAAACTCAAAGGATGGAAAGAATGTATCAAGCAAATCACAACCAAAAAAGAGCAGGAGTGGCAATATTAATCTCTGACAAAATAGACTTGAAAGCAAAATCCACCACAAAGGATAAGGAAGGACACTATATAATAATTAAAGGGTCAATACCCCAGGAGGACATAACCATAAAAAGTATATATGCAGCCAATGACAGGGCTCCTAAATACGTAAAACAAACTCTAACAGTATTGAAAAGAGAAATAGATGTCTCCACAATAATAGTAGGAGAGTTCAACACACCACTTTCAGTGAAAGACAGAACATCTATAAAGAAGCTCTGTAAAGACATGGAAGATCTAAATGCCACAATAAATCAACTTGATCTCATAGACATATATAGAACACTGCAGGCAACAGCAGCCGAGTATACATTCTTTTCCAATGCACATGGACCATTCTCTAGAATAGACCACATTTTAGGCCACAAAGTAAGCCTTAACAGAATCCAAAATACTGAAATATTACAAAGCAACTTTTCTGACCATAAAGCCATAAAAGCAGAAATCAATAACAGAAACAACAAGGAAAAAAAAAATCAAATACATGGAAACTGACCAACACCTTGCTCAAAAACTACTGGGTTATAGAAGAAATCAAGGATGAAATAAAAAAATTCATAGACCCAAATGAAAATGAAAACACATCTTACCAGAACCTTTGGGACACAGCAAAAGCAGTGCTCAGAGGTCAATTTATAGCAATAAATGCACACATCCAAAAAGAAGGGCCAAAATGAAAACATGAACCCTACAACTCGAACAAATAAAGAGCAGCAAAAGAAGCCCTTGGGCACCAGAAGAAAGGTAATAATAAAGATCAGAGCAGAAAAAAAATGAAATAGAGAATAGAAAAACAATAGAAAGAATCAACAAGATCAAAAGTTGGTTCTTTGAAATGATCAACAAAACCAATAAATCATTGGCCAAACTGACAAAAGAAAAACAGGAGAGGAAGCAAATAAATAACCTGAATAAGAAATAAGATGGGTGATGTCACAGCAGACCCGACTGAAATAAAAAGTATCATAACAGAATATTATGAAAAACTGTACTCCAACAAATTTGAAAACCTAGAGGAAATGGACAAATTTCTAGAAACACACTACCTACCTAAACTAACACAATCCAAGGTAGAAAAACTAAATAAACCTGTAACAAAAGAAGAAATTGAAGAGGTAATAAAAAAAAAAAAAAACCCAACAAAAAAAGCCCTGGCCCGGATGGTTTCACTGGAAAATGCTACCAAACTTTCAGAGAAGAGTTAACACCACTACTACTAAAGGTTTTTTAGAGCATAGAAAAGGAAGGAGTACTCCCAAACTCATTCTATGAAGCCAGCATAACCCTGATACCAAAGCCAGGTAAAGACACCACAAAAAGAAAATTACAGACCAATATCCCTTATGAACATAGACACAAAAATCCTCAACAAAATTATAGCCAATAGAATTCAGCAACATATTAAAAAAATGATTCACCATAATCAAGTGGGATTTATACCAGATATGCAGGGATGGTTCAACATTAGAAAAACAATCAATGTAATACGTCACATAAATAAAACAAAAGACAAGAACCACATGATCTTATCAATTGATGCATAAAAGGCATTTGACAAAGTCCAACACCCATTCTTGATTAAAAAAAAAAAAACTCTCAGCAAAATAAGAATAGAAGGGAAATTCCTCAACATAGAAAGGGCATTTGTACAAAGCCACATTCCAGTCATTGGTGTTCAATGCATCAAATCTATTCTTGAAATGGTCTCTAAATTCAGGTGGGATATACTCAAGGTCATTCTTTGGCTCTCGTGGACTAGTTTTAATTGATGGTCTGTTCCACATTAGGTACCTGGCCTCGTTCTGACTGATGATATTGCACTTCTCCATGGTCTCTTTCCGCAGATGTAGTCGAATGGATTCTTGTGTATACTATCTGGCAAGGTTCACATGTATAGTCGTTGTTTATGTTGTTGAAAAAATGTATTTCCAATAAACAGTTCATTGGTCTTGCAACATTCTATCATGGGATCTCTGGTGTCATTTCTATCACCAAGGCCATGTTTCCCAACTACCGATCCTTCTTTGTTTTTAACTTTCTCATTCCAATCACCAGTAATTATCAGTGCATCTTGATTACATGTTTGATCAATTTCAGATTGCAGAAGTTGGTAAAAAATCTTCAAT
>NW_004443982.1:18265117-18268108 GCF_000243295.1 Trichechus manatus latirostris | reverse complement strand
ATATATATATATGGGGGGAGAAAAGAAGCAGGGACCATTTAGGAGGCATTGCACAGATTCAGGTGACGAGAGGCTGATGGCTGGAACTACAGTGGTGGCTGAGGAAACGTAGAGACGTAGACAAATTCCAGATAGATTTTGGACACATCAACATGATGTGCTCATGCACTGGAAGTGAGGAATGGGGGATGGGGAAAACAATCTAGTTTTGGGGTTTGGCCTTGAGCACCTGGGCTGATGGTGGTGCTATTTATTAATCTGGGGATGATGTTTGCAGGGGCACCTGGGGTGGAGGGGTGGTAAGATATGTCCTATAAAATCTGAGATACCTACTAGACATCAAGTGTGATGTATTGCAGGTAGTAGAAAATGAATCTGGAACTAAGGAGGAGGTCTGCTTTGGAAATACTCATACAGGAGACGTCAGTGTTGAGGTATTGATGGTGTTGAGGTCATGTGACAGGATAAGCTCCTTCTGAAAGAGAGTGTAGAGAGTACGGCACATCAGCCCAAAGCCCAGGGCAGCTAACATGTAGAGAATGGGTTGAGGTGTCTGAATACCCCATTCCAGTCTGACTGTCCCCCGGTGTCCATTCCAAGTGTATCCCCAAATCAGCCTGTTCCTGACCTCAATGGGGCCTCCGGTTTCCCCTTTCAGGATGTGGAGAAGATTTAGCTATTTTTCCTGTCTCCATGGCTATGGGTAGAAAGAAATTATTTCCCAGTAAGAAGATTGCCTAAGGAAATAATAGGCATGCTTTTCCGTTTTTTGTTTGTTTGTTTTTGTTTTGTTTTATTTTTTACTATTCCCCTTTCAAAAGTTCATTTTGTCTCTCAGTCTACCCTCTATTTTATCAGAAGAAATCTGCACCCATGTAAACCCTATGGTTGTCTGTGTCTGGGAAATAATATTCCAAACATTTTGTTTCTTCTGTACCATGTGTGGGTTAGAAAGATAAAAGTTAAAAATTTACAGATTTTTGTATGCTATATTGAAACATACATAGGTAGCTTCAGTCTCCTTAAAGTAGCAGATTACTTTCAATCATTTAGTAAAATATGAACAAGTTTAGCTAAGTAGTAATTTTCTTCCACATTTCCCGAAGACTACACTTTAAAACTTTCTTGAAAATGAGGATTATGACCCTTTAGTGCAGTTTCCAGAAAACGCTATTGTCCTTTATTCTTCTTAATCAAACGTGGTCTCTTTACTGTATTTCTTTCTCTGCCTGCTTTTGAGGATCGTGACTCCTTCTGAGATTGTCCCAGATCATATATATATGTATGTGTGTGTGTATGTATGTTTACATATATATATATATATATATATATATAAACTTACTCTTCTCCAGATATGAGAAAGCATGGGGTGAGCATCTATTTGTGAGTGTTTAAAACTCTAAATTCACTGGGATCCTTCTTAATTTCCTTAATTTGGAGAGGCAGTAGTGGTTAAAAGCACAGATTGCCTATGTTCAAAGTCCAGTTTAGCCACTTGCTATCTTGGGTGAACACGGACAAGTTCTATAAATTCTCTGTGCCTCAGATTCCTCACATGTAAACTAGGAATAATAAAAGTATCAACCCCACTGGGTTGGTGAGAAGATTAAATGAGTTAATATATGTAAATCACTTACAACAGTCCCAAATAGTGTTCTCTGTGTTGGCCATCAGTTATCATCGTCATCATTCATTAACTACAAAGTTCCTCTGTGTTGTTTATGCATTGGGAAAAAATTCTATTTCTATACTTAACCACTGGGGGTCTCTCTTGCATTTCAGCCAACCATGTCACCCTTCATAATCAGAAGGCAAAGACTGGTGGCTGCTTTGGTTGTCAGGCACTTCCAGGACTCAGGAAGGTAGACTGTTGTTTCTGCTGCCCTAAGCTCAGGCCCAAAACCAGAGGCGACTTTTACTGTGACAACTTTCCATGGTAATGTCTTCCATTCTGTGTCAACCAGCCTTAATTTGAAATCGCCCCCTAGAACACTTTTTGATTATTCTTCCCACATCCAGTTTCCCTGAGCCTCCTCTGTCCATTCTGAACTACCTGTGTCACTCCACAGAGATAGAAAAGAGCAAAAGGATAAAGGGCTAACTCTGATCCCCACCATCCTCTGGATATTTCGACCTGAAAGGGAGAGGAATGGGTAAGGGGGAGATTTTGCAAAAGGGATAACATTGGGGTGACTGATAATATAATAACTAAATTGATAGAATATCATGCTCTGTAGCACAGAAGTTCTCAAGTTCTGCTGCACATTAGAATCTCCTTCAGAGATTTTGAAAATTCTGATGCCCAGGCCACATCCTATACTAATTATATGTATTCTTTAGGGGCAGGACGGAGCATCCCAGGAATTGAAACGTAGTGCCAGCTAGTTTGCTACTCAACCCGTGTGTGGACCAGCAGCATCAACCTCACCTGACAGCTTGTTAGAAATGCTAATTCTCAAGCCCTACCCCAGACCTACTGAATTAGAATCTGCATTTTAACAAGATCAATATGCTCAGGGATGTTTCAGAAGCATTGCTTTAGCACCCTCATTCTCAAATATCTTGGCATCACTTGGGGAGCTAGAAAATAATATAGGTACCTGGATTTAAACAACTCACCCAGTCATACTCTCATGCAAGTACTGAACCAAACACACTAAAAATTTTCTGTAACTTCAGTAACAATTTTTGAATAGGCACATATCCAAATGGACTTGGAAACCTCTCTCTGTCTCTGAGTCTTTGTGTCTCTTTCTCTCTCTCTCTCACACACACACACACACACACACAGAGGCACACAATTTTACTCATTTTGTTTTATCACAAACTGGTTTGTTTTATAGAATGGGTTGGGAAACTATGACACACAAGACAAATGTAGCCCACCATCTGTCTCTGTAAATAAAGTTTTATTGGAACACAGCCATGCCCATTTGATTACATATTGTCTGTGGCTGCTTTCACACTAGAATCGCAGGGTAGTTGGGACAG
>NW_004443982.1:18261491-18264893 GCF_000243295.1 Trichechus manatus latirostris | reverse complement strand
GGACCTTCATTTGCTGATGTGGCATGACTCAAAATGAGAAAAAAACAGCTGCAAACATCCGTTAATAATTGGAACATGGAATGTATGAAGTATGAATCTAAGAAAGTTGGAAGTTGTCAAAAATGAAATGGAACGCTTGAAGATAGATATCCTAGGCATTAGTGAGCTGAACTGGACTGGTATTGGCCATTTTCGATTGGACAATAATATGGTCTACTATACTGGGAATGAAAAATTGAAGAGGAACAGTATAAAAATGGCATGGTGGCAGCGTCTGACCTCCTCTAACTTCACAAGGGGGAAGGAGAATCAGTAACAACAACCCAAGGCTGATTCCTATGAGGCGGAGGTCAAACATGCCTCCCCTGTCTGCCAACTTTACCAATTCTGACACCAACCATCCCTCCCAAGCCTGACCTCCTCTAACTTCACAAGGGGGAAGCAGAATCAGTATCAACAGCCCAAGGCTGATTCCTATGAGGCAGAGGTCAAACATACCTCCCCTGTCTGCCAACTTTACCAATTCTGACACCAACCATTCCTCCCACAGCACTCTCTACTTCTCTGCTGAGTTTTATAATTCACTGCAATGGCCACACAGAACTCACAGACAAGACTCATGATTACGGAGTTTATTAGGGAAGTAACAGGTTATAGTTCAGGTTCAGGAACGCTCAGGATACAGTTCTTCAATCAGGATAGCTGTGCCCACAGGCACGCCTTTCTCTGGCCCTAGGCTTCTGCCCCATTCGGGCAAGTGTTACAAAGCTCTTTTAGCTCTGCTGATAAATGCCCCGAGGCACTCTACTTCACCAGTAAGCCTCAGCCCAAATGTGCTCAGCTCTAGCTCCGTGAATCAGCAAATCTAGCTCCATCAAGTGCCCAGAGGCACTCTTCTCTTCCAGCAAGCCTCCTGCCCACAGGCACTCAGCTTTCTGGCTCTGTGGGCCAGGAAGCCCACTGCCCTGTTTCCTGCCAGTCTCTCCCGCTGCCGTTTCCTTGCCACTGCTTCTCGCTGTCTTCATTGTTACAACTCTCTCTCTCTCTCTCTCAGTCTTCTGGCTCCAGGAGCTTCTCAGCACATGGATCCTGGGTCCAGAGGACATGCCCTGCTCTTGGCTCTTCTTCCTTAATGGTGGTGAGATCCACCTTCTTCTCTGAAATTTGCTCTCTTTTTAAGTTTAGCAGATGGCAAAACTGACCAATCCCCTTGGTGGACCACAATTACCTTATTTTCACAGTCTCACCCAATCACTTGGGTGGGAGTTACAAGACCACGGTGAGAAAAGCCACACTAAAGCAATCCATCGCACCATAGGCCACCCCCTGGATTTTCTAGCCATGGTTCTTTCATACTTGGAGGATAACTCCTCCCTCCAAATCATTTTACCAGTCCAAAATAGTCATTAATAATTAGTCCTTCAGTAGGACAAAGAGTCCTTAGGGTGAGGTTACTCAGGTACCAGCCCCTCAGATCTGTTGCACGTGTCCACCTGATCTGGCCAGGTTCTTCAAAAGTCATCTCAGCTTCACCCTTTCTGGCCTCTGATAAAATTTAACTGAGAGGATTATCCCCTTGCTCTGAGCCTCAGGAGGTATCAGCATAGCAAAACCTTTAAGGTACTTTAGGTTTTGCCACTGTACTCCAGTTTGGTAGTGCCTCCCTCTTAGTCTACTCTTTTACACTTACAGCTTCTACAATTACAGTTTTTACAATCACAATTAACCCTGTTAACAATCAACACTCACAACTGAATCATATAATCCTATCAGCATCTTCCCCCATCCTCTCTTCCCCAGATCCATCAAGAAAAGAGGAATCTATTCAGCGGGGATCCTCCCTTATCCCTCATTTTGAGTGTAAACACATCCATGAAAGCATTTAAGGCAGCCACTTCATGCCTTTATCTCCCCCTCGTTTTAGATAGCCAATGTTTAAATTGCCTGTCTCCATCAAACCAGTACTCTGAGGAGACAAGCGTGTTCCTTGGTCTTGAAGAATCTTCTGTTCTGGTTGGAACTTTGAGCATCTGCATCCAAAGCAAAGTCCAGTCCAGGGCAAGCTATCAAATTGCAGCAATCTACACCAGCACATGGTGGCAAACATCTTTCTCTTCATTCGACCAGGTTCTGGTCAGCTTATCCCTAACCATCCAAGCTAGGTCACAATGGATAGCCCCTTCTCTCTCTCTTATCCCTAGCCCTCTTGGGCTAGGTCAACGGGCTCCACCCATAAACTCAGGAATCCACATGACTTCCTGCATTTCTGACCAGCCAGCCCTTCCTGTCACTCTCTCATCCCTAGCCTCTGTGGGCTAGGTTAATGGGTACCAATGGAACATGTCCAAACTCAGCCTGTCTCTTCATTGCTGCACTTCTTCCGTTTCCACCCATGAGTAAACCCTGGTGGTCATCACAAGTAAGCATACCAAGCTGTCTACTCACCAGCTCCCTTTAACTTCCAGTCCTGGAAGGGGCGTCTAATGGGCACTGACTTTTCCTGCCTTAATGCACCCAAAGGCAAACTGCTTGCTGGTAATGCAAAAAGCAAAACAGTCACTTTTTTTTCTGCAGGTCCTTCCTTCAAATACAAATCTCCTGTTCCTCAGCAGTGCTGGGTGGTTCTGCAAGTCTTTTCAAACACAAATTCTGTGTGGGGCTCAAGTTTAGGACCTAAGCTCCCAATACAGGGCTGCTGCATTCAAACCAATAGCCTGTGTTTCTTTCAGGCACCCTTTTTAGTATAGCTCCAATCAAGTATTGGAACACTGGTGGCACAGTGGTTAAGAGCTTGACAACTAACCAGAAAAGGTCATCAGTTCGAATCCACCAGCCTCTCCGTGGAAACCTTATGGGGCAGTTCTACTCTGTCCTATAGGGTCGCTAGGAGTTGGAATTGACTTGATGGCAACAGGTTTGGCTTTTGGGTTTTTTTAATCAAGTATTGGCTGAAGGTGGAGTTATATGCTCTCTGTAATCTATAATACACAAAATTAATTTCTATCATAACTTTAGGTCCGTTTTACAACACTAGATAGGAGAAACATTCAATATCCACAGTACATTCTAATAAACACATAATCCTAAACATAAACACATAACCCTTTTAAAAACATTCTAGTTGCATCTTCTCTTCTCTATCCCTTGACTATCTTCCTATTCATATGCCTATGGCCTTGGGCCTCTGGCTGGGTGGAACCAGAAGACCCTGGTCCCCTATCAATGATCTCATTTAACTGGCCTGGCCCTTGCCTCAAGCCACTCTAGAGGCAACTTTTCTCCCCTCAGCTGCAGCATAACTTTCCTTTCAGCTGTTATAGGTAACAACAACCAAAGTAACCATCTAAGAATCAAAAGTTTTACTTCCCACACACCTTTGTTCTTTTCTCTTAGCAAGTCCCA
>NW_004443982.1:18259557-18260448 GCF_000243295.1 Trichechus manatus latirostris | reverse complement strand
CAAATGGCACCACATTCATTGTCAAAAAGAACATTTCAAGATCTATCCTGAAGTACAACACTGCTAGTGATAGGATAATATCCACACATCTACAAGGAAGACTAGTTAATACAACTATTAATCAAATTTAGGCACCAACCACTAATGCCAAAGATGGTGAAATTGAAGATTTTTACCAACTTCTGCAGTATGAAATTGATCAAACGTGCAATCAAGATGCACTGATAATTAATGGTGATTGGAATGAGAAAGCTGGAAACAAAAAAGGAGGATCAGTAGTTGGGAAATATGGCCTTGATGGTAGAAACAATGCCAGAGATCACATGATAGAATTTTGCAAGAACAACGACCTATTTATTGGAAATATCTTTTTTTCAACAACATAAACAATGACTATACACGTAGACCTTGCCAGATAGAATACACAAGAATCCATTCGACTACATCTGTAGAAAGAGACCATGGAGAGGCTCAATATCATCAGTTAGAACAAAGCTAGGGGCTGATTGTGGAACAGATCATCAATTGCTTACATGCAAGTTCAAGTTGAAGCTGAAGAAAATTAAAACCAGTTCACGAGAGCCAAAGAACCACCTTGAGTATATCCCACCTGAATTTAGAGACCATCTCAAGAATAGATTTGACACACTGAACAACAATGACTGAAGACCAAATGAGTCGTGGGATGACTTCAAGGACATCATACATAAAGAAATCAAAGATCATTAAAAATACAGGAAAGAGAGAAAAGACCAAATAGATATCAGAAGAGACTCTGAAACTTACTCTTGATCTTAGAGTAGCTAAATAGAAAGAAAGAAATTATGAAGTAAAAGAGCTGAACAGAAGATCTCAAAGGGCAGCTCTAGAAGACAAAGTAGAGTATTATAA
>NW_004443982.1:18256283-18257745 GCF_000243295.1 Trichechus manatus latirostris | reverse complement strand
GGAATCAACTCGAAGGCACCTGACAACAACAGTACTTTACCTAAAATTTTTACCAACCCTTGTTTTATAGTAATTCTCCAGAGGCCCTGAATTCCCCTAAAACCACCAAATATTTTTTTTAAATAATATTCTATTGTGTTTTTGGTGAAGGTTTACACATAAGTTTAGGTTCGCATTTAATAACTTCTACACAAGTTGTTCAGTGACATTTGTTACATTCTTCACACTGTGTGAACATTGTCATTATTTCTGTTCTGGTTTTTCCACCAAATATTTTTAACTTTTCGCTTGTCTTTATGTATCCATTTGTCTTTTCTTTTTTTCCTTTTTTTTTTCTCTCACTCTCAAATTATTCTGGAATGATTCAACTATTTGTAATCTTTTATGCACATCCCTAACACTCATACCCACAAGAACCTCAATTGTTACTTTCAGGACTAACATCTTTGTGTATTTCAGCAAGTCATCCTGTCCACTTTCTTGGTGTCTTCAGTTTAGCTCGTCCCTCAGTGTGCCTCTGCTAATTGAGGGCCATCAGTTATCCTGCTTCTCAGAGCGCCAGGGTAGAACAGTGCCTGACTGGCTTTTTTGACTGATTCTTCATAATCATGTATTCATCACAGAGGCTGTTTAAAGTGTATTCGTTTTTAAATTATTGCAATCTATTCCAATCATTTTTCTTGCTGTGAGGCATTTAAATTTCATTAATATGCAAAGCTACTGCCTTGCATGAGGAGGAAGAGACTCCTTCCATTTTAACTATATTTCAAGGTTTATTTTGTGTAATGTTACTTTTGGCTTACAATTTATTGAATATTATATTAGCTGTGCTGTGTGCAACAAAGAGATTTGCTCTTTTTTTTCCCTGTGAGATAATTCCATAAGCATGATTTTTTTTCTGCCAAAGGTTGAATTCGTCTACAAAGTTAATGTATTGAGAACTAAAAGCTCAAATTAAAAGAAAAAAGTTTAGAACTATAAATCAAGAAATGAACCTAAATTTAAAACATCCTAGGATTGTAGCATTCTTACAGCTTTTTAATTTTTTTCAGCCAAATACTCATTCCTTCAACAAAAATATATCAGGTTTTGTGATGTGTTTTTTTTTTTTTTTTACTATGCTTGGCACTAGGGATATAAGGTGACTAGAGCATAGTTTCCACTGTAGGATTTCTCACAGTCTGGTTAAAACAAAACAAAACAAACCAGACACATAAATCAAGACCTCCAATCCATTCTAGTAAGCCCTAAAAGAGAAGTAAACACAGAGTACTATGTGAGTCTAGAAGAAAAGGGGATCTGATTTGTACCTGAGAAGTTAGGAAGCATTTACCTTGGAAGTGACATTGAGTCGAGTCTTGAAAAATGAAATGGAGTTCTACAAGTGGAGAAGAGAGGAAAGGGTATTTCAGTTGTAATTATTTGCTGAGAAGGAGCCAGTAGAGAAAGAGAGGGTACAAAT
>NW_004443982.1:18253264-18254111 GCF_000243295.1 Trichechus manatus latirostris | reverse complement strand
CACGCCTTTTCTGTTTTAAACCAGGCAGTATCCCCTTGTTCTGTTCAGATGACTGCCTCTTGGTCTATGTACAGGTTCCTCTCGAGCACAATTAAGTGTTCTGGAATTCTCATTCTTCTCAATGTTATCTATAATTTGTTATGATCCATGCAGTTGAATACCTTTGCATAATCAATAAAACACAAGGTAAACATCTTTCTGATATTCTCTGCTTTCAGCCAAGATCCATCTGACATCAGCAATTATATCCCTCATTCCACATTGTCTTCTGAATCCAGCTTGAATTTCTGGTAGCTCCCTGTTGATGTACTGGTGCAACCGCTTTTGAATGATCTGCAGCAAAATTTTACTTGTGTGTGATATTAATGATATTGTTTGATAATTTCTGCATTCTGTTGGATCACCTTCCTTTGGAATTGGCACAAAAGAGACCTGTTAGGTACGATTATTTCGTCTTTGGTAAATAATAAATGTTTTCCCTACTCTTTCTTGGCCTTAATCTATGGTGGTTCAGTACACTGTGTGCTGTGCTGCCATGTTTATTGTAGGAGGAGACCAAAGGCTGTCCTATGGGAAAAAATAAAGGGGATTAGCAATGAAAGGAGAAAGGTGGGCAATGAGGCAAGGGAAGGAATATTCAGAAGTGGAAGTAGTGGCAGTTGGACAGAAGAAGGTTGAGCAGTAATCATTGCAGTCTATGCGAAAAGAAAGAGTTAGAAGCAGCTCTTTCCCTACTCCTAAAATTGAAACTTTTTTCCAGTTACTATTAATAATAATAATAGTGGTGGTAATGGAAGATTCGGGGACATTCACTCTGTGTATATAGGGTTCAGGCTTTTGGCTTGTC
>NW_004443982.1:18242119-18250843 GCF_000243295.1 Trichechus manatus latirostris | reverse complement strand
CTCAACATGGGACTCTACTGATAGGCAATATTTGCTATGGAACTCCCTAATGGAGGTTGGCTGAGACTGTCAGACCTGCATTGAGATCCCAGACACTCTCTGCCCAATTCTGCTTCTTCTCCCCTTTCGTTTCATAGGTGTCAGATCTGCATCATGGTCTGAAGACTCTCCCTGCCCAGTTTGCCTTCCTCCCCCCTTTATCTTGCACACGCTTTATTGCCCCCTTTCATAAACTTTTGTGCTCCTAACTCTGTCTCAGAGTCTGCTTCCCAGAAGACCTAACTAGCACAGTTTTGCTCTGCTCCTTCTCTCTGTCTTTCTCTCAAGTAACTTGTCTAAAAGATTCACACACTCTCACAAGCTCCGTGTATTGAGTTTCCCAGGGAGTTATTTTCCCCTCCAAGTAAGTGGGAGACTGCGTCCTTCGGTGAGTTGTTAGGGAGGGAGGTTTTAGGGAGGCCCATTACAGCCATATATTCAGTTTAATTCTACAATTCTTAGAGTGACAAAGCTGATATTTTTATCTCTCTCTGTTTGATTCCTGTGTCTTATATCTCAATTTGTTTGTGACTCAGGAGGGAAATAAAAAGAGCTGATTTATTTATCCCCTCAACCCCAGGATGAATAGAAAAATAATTTCTTGCATGTTATTTAGAATAGTTGAATGATTTTTCAGAGGTGACATAGGGCATTTTTTCCTGCTATTTTGTAATGAATTCATTTTTTTAAAATTTATGAAATGCATGATCTTAAAAGGTAATGAATATTTAGCAGAGTAACTGACAGAATTTGATTAATAAATCATTGCAATATTCACTTCCGGAAATAGATCTACTACTTCCTTGAAGATTTGCATATGTGAAGATAGAATGTCTTGATCATAAACATGAGGCTTTCCTAGAATGTTTGTGTGTGTGTGTGTGTGTGTGTGTATACATACAAATGCATACTCAATGGGGGAATGGGTTAGTCCTATATAGTTTGTCCATCACTCATCTGTCAATTTATCTTACTACGGTGATTTGTGTGTTGCTGTGATGCTGTAAAACTATGCCACCGGTATTTCAAATATCAGCAGGATCACCCATGGTGGACAGGTTTCAGTGGTGCTTCCAGACTAAGACAGACTAGGAAGAAAGGCCTGGCAATCTACTTCTGATTATTGGCCAGTGAAAACCTCATGGTTCTTAATAGAACGTTGTCTGACTTGCTTGCTTTGGACATGTCATCAGAAGGGATCAATTTCTGGAGGAGGATATCATGTTGAGAGAAGTAGAAGACCAGTGAGGGCGAGGGAAACTTTCGATGAGATGGATTGGTACAGTAGCCACAATGATGGACTCAAACAAGCCAGTGATTGTGAGGATGATGCAGACCAGGCAACGTTTCTTTCTGTTGTACATAGGGTTGCCATGAGTAAGAGTTGACTTCATGGCAGCTATCTCTCTACATCTCTACCTCTCTGTCTACCTACCTATTTACCTATCTATCTATGTTGTTCAGAAAGGGGCTCTAGCAGGCAGGCTTTAGGGTACCAATCTTCCAACAGTCCCTGTCTTTGGGAACTGCCTTGCATACAGCCTTTGCTAAGTTTGTACCATGGCATACCTACCTTCCCTTTCAGATACCAGGCCCACCTTTCCTCAGGTGCCTACCTGTAGCACTCACTGCAGGTGTCCCATCCATAGCCCTTCAGCTCTGTTTATTAAGATTCCTTCTAGTCAGCTAATTACCTCAGCAGAGGATAAAACAGGAATTGGGGAAGCAAAGGCAATAGCTCCATATCTGCGTGCCTGCTGCTACAGTCAGAGTCTTGGGAAATATGTTTTGTGGGGTCATTATCATTGTCTATTATATAAGTGGAGCCCTGGTGGCACCGTGGTTAAGAGCTAGACTGCTAACCAAAAGATCAGCAGTTCAAATCCACCAGCCGCTCCTTGGAAACCCTATGGGGCAGTTCTATTCTGTCCTATAGGGTCACTATAAGTCAGAATCTACTTGATGGCAATGGGTTTGGTTTTTTATTACGTAAGTAAGCCCAAATAGTAAAAGCTAGGCTTGTTAGTCAAACATTTCTGCAACCAATCAATAAAGGGCTAAAGTTAGGCAGACCACCATTTAATTTGGCTCATATATTTTCAGCTTTTGAGACAGTGCTCTGTGAGTTCCTACAGAGGAAGGAATATCTATACAACATTGGCTTCCTAGGAAAGGGACTCAGCAGGCCCCCTAGAGGATTGTCATGTTAGCATTGCAGACTATAGCTCTTGGCAGGAGAAGGAGGCCTGAAGAAACTACACAAGCTGAGGTCCTAGCCAAGGACCCTCGACTGGCAGGGCTGTATCATACTGGCAGGCGCTGCAAGGAACTATACATAACCCTAGCTTGTGCCAGGGTTTTATCTAGCACAGGTCACAGAGGTATTTTAGATACCTTCTGCCATGCAGAATTGTTTTCTCCTGATGCTATGCTGAAAATATCTTGCTGAAAAATCTGGCAGACCCTCGCTTAACCAAATGTAAAAGCTGTTAACACCAATAATGTATAAACCAACATCATGTGCCTCCTAATGTGCTGCTCTGAGAAGGACACAAAGTCACTTATGTAGTATTTCTGCCAGAAGAGTGCATAAACCAAATCTAATCATGAGGAAACATCACACAAACCGAACTGAGAGACATTCTACAAAATAGCTGGCCTGTATTCCTCAGGAATGTTTATGTATGAAAGACAAAGAAAGGTTAAGATTTATTCCAGGTTAAAGGAGGCTAGAGAGGTATGGCAACTAAATGCAATGCACAAACCTGGAGTGGATCTAGGGGGAAAAAAAGAATTACCAGAAAAGACATTGTTGGGACAATTGGTAAAAATTGAATATAGACTCTGTATTATACAATAAATAGCATTATTATCAATGTTAAATTTCCTGAATTTAATACTTGTAAGAGAATGCCCTTATTCTTAGGAAATACATGTGCTTAAGTTAGCTGCCACCATCTGCCTCTTCACTCCTGTGTTATGTGTGTGTGTGTGTGTGTGTGTGCACATATAACACAAATGTAGCAAAATGTTAACAATCGATATATCTGCATAAAAGGTAAAGGTAAGGGAGGTGTTTGTATTATGCATGCAATTCTATAAGTTTGGAATTATTTCTAAATAAAATTTTTAAAAATAGTTTTTTATTATTATTAAAAATAAATAACATAGAGAAAGTTAAACAAAATACTTTGCTGTCATAGTACAGTGGAAAGAGAATGGGATACAAGAACTGAGTACTTCTGGCCCCACCACTAAAAAGCTGAGTGATGTAGGGAAAATTCACTAACTCACTCTGAGACTCAGTTTCCTATAAAATAAAAGAGCTGAACTAGGTAATCTGTAGGTTGACTTCTAGTTCTCACACTTTGTAGAACTTCTCTTTGCACATCTTCACTCTAAGAACACCAAGCCATAAACTCTTTTTTGAGTGCATTTATTCTTTATTGATTAATTTAAATATAGCAGCCTTCTTCCTGAGACAAAGCCACAAACTGGCAGCAAGGACTGGTTTCAATATAAATGCCTGGAAATGCAATTTAATGCATTTTTGATAAAAACAGAACTATACTAACAGGAAGTATAATTAATTTAGAGGTATTCTTATAGAGTAACCCCAGGTTTTTGGTGTAGGTTCATTTCATCCATAGAGTCAAGAAAATACAACTGAGGTGTATAGAACACCGCACATCTGACACATTTTAATAGGGGAGATATAGTTTATATCTCAAATAAATAAAGAAATGACCCAAAATAGTAATGAATAGTTTAATCAACAGATTATGACATTATCTACTGGCAATATTAGTCTAACTCTTAGTGATGCAATAAAGGCAGACAGCTAGCTGCAAGAGTAATAAATCTGAGCAAAAATGGATTGTGAAATGTTCTTGGCTTAAACCCAGAGAAACTGTCCTGCTGACCTAAGAGAAATCCTGCAGTAAATAGCTTCAGGAGGCATGAGGATCAAAAAAAAAAAAAAAAAAAAAAAAAAACACTGCTTCTAAAGGGTAAAGCATCGTTTTCATTTGGAAACCTACTTTCAGGCACTGTATTCAATTTTGGGTGGCCTCAGCTTTTTTCTTGTCTCTAAAAGACCCAACTCACAAATTTGTCAAGCCTCCAGTTTGGATAAAACCAATGCTGGCACTGGTAGTCTTTTCTCAGATGAATTCTAAGGCTCGTTCAGCTTGGTTAGTTAATTACAGTCATTATCATGAAAAATACTACCCTTTAGGTCACAATTTATTCCATTTTTTGAAGAAGAGAGTAATATGTAAATGTTTTAGTTCAGGTCATTTCGTATTCAGCAACTAACTCCAGCTCTTATTACTTGGCTGTGACATTGGTAGAGGTCAACTGCAAAACAATGGGCAGGCAGGATAGAGCAGCTTGTGTCAGGAATATGACAACTATATAGAGTCACAGCATTGATTTTATCTTCAACATAAATGCAATGAGCTACTGTCCCCAACTCTGTCATTTTGGAGAAAAATGACTTGGTTTCTTTGTCCCTAAAATGGTCTATCTGTAAAATGGGGATATGATTTTATTTCTTGAAGATCAATGCCTGAACTATCTTATTAGGAGAACAAAGAGTTCCTACTTCAGAAGGAATTGTGAATCGGTGTGACCTTTCTTTTGCTCCTTCCCAAAGCCCCACTGAAATGACAGCAAAGAGAATTTTTAAAGATAGAAATCCAAAAGGACAAGGACAATGAGATAAAAGCAACAAAAATTTGGAATCTGGGAAGCAGCAAATGATCTAGAAAACCTGAGAAATCTGCATCTTAACCTGGCAGCAGGGAAAGTTGAGAACAGTGGCGTCACTAGGGTTGGTGTCACCTAGTGTGGTAACTCATGGTGTCACTCCCCCCACCCCGTGGATCTCCTCCCATACCAGACCATACAGAATCTGGCCAGGCCCCTGAGGTCCCCCTGTGCCACTGCCTCTAGGCACTCCCATGCTGCGCACTCCACTGTCTCAGCCCAGCAGGTGCACAGCCTGTGGGCCACCTTGGCCCCTGCACCAGCGGACCACATCCTCCTGCACCAATAACTGGCCCAGCTGCACCATGGTGTCCACACCCACTTCGTGCCTGGGCCTACCAGCGTCTGGTGTACTAGGGCCCACAGCTTGCACTGCACAAAAATTTTATAATCATTTTGATGTCACCCCATCTGACAGTGTCACCCAGTGCGGTCCTTACCCCCCTAGTGATGCCACTGGTTGAGAACCAGCCTTATTTACCCAGCAGCACCCTGAAAGGCTTAGGAGTTGGTAGTCACAGCTAATCCTGCAAGTTAGGATGAAAGTGGGTCTGCAAGTAGGGGAATTGGGTGAAATTCTGCTTATGAAGCATTTAGAGCCCAGATTCCTTACCTCACTATGTGTAGCATTTGACCACCCTGTTCACGCTCCAGCAGAAAGAAGAGGTTGGCTTTTGGAGATGATAAAATAGGAACTTCTGGACGGGGGACACCAGGTACAGTTGAAGTCAGGAGTACTGCGTGAAAAATAGAGGATTAAATGTACATTTATATACTAAATTCGAGACAGTGCTTCTCCTAGCCCTCTTCTTTCACTCAGCTCCTGGACCAATGGCAACCAGACTTGTGTCCAACAGGCAGGATACTGGATAATCCTGTAGACACAGCTCCCTCAAGGGAATAACCCAACTACCTCACCACATTACTATTCACCACAGTCAACAAAACCCACCCATTCCAACAGAGCTTCCAGTCAGCTTTTTATACTTCATTCTTAAGTGTGAACAGACAACTAAAGACAGCAATCTTTTGAGGAAAGCCTCTAACCTGAAAGACAGTGGCCAAAAACAAAACAAAACAAACAAGCAAAAAAGGAGAAACTGACTTCTCAAGAAGAAATCTTTAAAAAAGAGGATTTTATTATTATCCTCAGAGAAAAAGGAAAATAGTGCATCCATGAAATAGGAAGAGGATGCTAGCAAAAGGAATATTCAAAGACCAAAAAAAAAAATTAAGTCTTTTGAAGATTAAAATTATAATAGAGGAAAAAAATGTTTAGACTATAAAGTTGAGGAAATCTTCCAGAAAGTGCAGCAAGAAGACAAAGAGACAGTACAAAAAAGATAGGAAAACTAAAAGGTCAATCTACACAGTCCAACATCCAATTAATAAGAATTACAGAAAGTCAGAACAAAGAAAATGGAAAGAAAGAGTTTATTAAAGAACTAGCAAGAAAATTTCCCATAAATGAAGGACTTGAATTTTCAAACTAAAAGGTCTGTAGAATGCCCAGCAAAATGCATAAAAATAGACCACACCACAGCATATCATCACTAAATCTCAAAACCCTAGGGACAAAGAGATGATCCTACTTGCTTTCAGAGAAAAGAAAAAACTTCATACTAAAAAGATCAGGACTCAGAATAGCTTCAGTCTTCACAACAGCAACCCAGTAGCTAGAATGCAATGGAGCTATGCCTTCAAAATTTCAAGGGAAAATAATTTCCGAGCTAGAATTCTACTCTTTGACAAAATCATCAACTGTATGTAAGATTAGAATGAAAACATTTTTTGTACAAAGCCTCAAAAATTTACTTCCCGTGTACCCCTTCCCAGGAAACTACTAGAAGATGAGATTATCAAAAATGAGAGAATAAACCAAGGACAAGGGAGGTAAGGAAGCCAAGGAACTGGATCCAATTTAAAAAGCTGCAGAAATTCACAGGGTGACAGGTGAAGGGAATCATAGGGTGGCAACTGTACACCAAGAGTAGAGATTCAGCAGTACAGATTGGAGGTGGTCAGAAGACTTCAGTGAGATGATTCAAGATGTTTAAATGGAGAGAACGCCTGATGTATTAAATGAGTTAAGAGGAAGTTTAGACAACTGATGGAGAGTTGGGTGTTGAGTTAGTAATAAGTAACAGAAAATTGTTGTTATTGTTAGTGCTATCGAGTCGGCTCTGACTCTTGCGGACATTATGCATAACAGAAGGAAACATCACCCAGTCCTGCACCACCCTCACAATCTTTGATATGTCTAGCCCATTGTTGCAGCCACTGCATCAATCTATCTCATGGAGTTTTTCCCTTGCTTTCGCTGACCCTCTACTTTACTGAACTTGATGTCCTTTTCTAGTGATTGATCTTTCTTGATGATGTGCCCAAAGTAAGCAAGACAAAGTCTTGCCATTCTCACTTCTAAGGAGCATTCTTGAAGGTTTGCAAAACAAATAGTTTCTCATTAAACAGTTAGTACACATTGCCCTGAGACAATGGTTAACAACCCCATGACATGTCAACACTGTCCCTTCTCAACTTTGGGTTCCCTATCGCCAGCTTTCCTCTCCCCTCCTGCCTTCTAGTCCTTCTCCCTGGACTGCTGTGCCTCATTACTCCTGTTTTGTTGTATGAGGCTGTCCAATCCCCGGCTAAATGGTGAACTTCGGGAGGGGCTTCTCCACTGGGCTAAAAGGGTGTCAGGGGGCCATACTCTCTGGGTTTCTCCAGTCTGTCAAGCCAGTAAATCTGGTCTTTTTTGTGAGTTAGAATTCTGTTCTACATCCTTTCCCAGCTCTGTCCAGGACCCTCTATTGTGATCCTGGTCAGAGCAGTCAGTGGTGGTAGCCAGGCACCATCTAGCTATACTGGACTCAGTCTGGTGGAGGCCTTCGTAGCTGTGGTTCATTAGTCCTTCGGACTAATCTTTTCCTTGTAACCTGTTCTCTTCATTCCCCCTTACTCCCAAAGGGGTGAGACCAGTGGAGTATCTTAGATGGCTGCTCATAGGCTTTTAAGACACAAGACGCTACTCACCAAGGTAGAATGTAGAACATTGTCTTTATAAACTGTGTTGTGCCAATTGAGCTAGATGTTCCCCGAGACCATGGTCCCCCCAGCCCTCCACCCAGCAATTCAGTCCCTCAGGGAGTTTGGAAGTGTCTATGGAGCTTCCATGACCTTTCCTTGTACAAGTCGTGCTGGCTTCCCCAGTAATGTGTACTGTCTTACGCTTCACCAAAGTTATCACTTATCTGTTTAGCTCCCCCCGACTCCGCCCATCCCTCGTAACCAACAAAGATTGTTTCTTTTTGTGTGTAAACTTTTACATGAGTTATACAGTAGAGGTCTCATACAATATTTGTCCTTTTGTGGTTGACTGATTTCACTCAGCATAATGTCCTCCAGTTTTGTTCCTCTTACTCTCCTGTGCTGAGTTCCTTTTGTTTGTGGATTTTTTTTCCTTTCTTTGGTTTTTGTAGATTTTGGTTTTACTGAGAGTTTATGTTTTCTCTTCACTTTGATGAGTAAGTTTGTTAACTTTCTTTGTGGTTACCTTGAAATTTACCCTTATCTTCCTCGATTTGAACCAGTCTATTATTACTCGGTATTGCTTGACTTCCTTGCCATTAGAATGTTCTATATCTACAGCGTTTATGCCCTCTTTTATTGTTCTGATGCCGTTGTCATTTACAGATTAAACTCTCTGGTTCCCTTTTGTAATTCTTTTGGTTTTGCATAGTCCTTAAGAGTTCATTTCTTAGGTTGATATCTGGCTAATACAATCTTGTGTCCTATATTCAGCCTGTGGTCTGATGCTGTTTGTTCTCAGATCGAAGGACTCCCTTTAATAAGTCTTGTAAGTTTGGTTTGGTTTTTACATAGTCCCTTAATTTCTGTTTATCTGGAAATGAC
>NW_004443982.1:18234199-18235524 GCF_000243295.1 Trichechus manatus latirostris | reverse complement strand
TCTCTTTCAGTTTCTTATTCCATTTGGTGCTTTTGAGTTCTTTATCTCTTCATTTGATGTTTAGGGTTTCAGGATTGCTGTTTTCTCTGTTTGGCTTAGTTTTTCTGATCTTTGCTGTGGAGGGACGGCGTGGTACTTCTGCCTAGAGCGCCATGTTGCTGGAAGTCTCAATATTCTTTGCCAACACCACAGTTCAAATGGATCAAATCTCTTTCCGTCTTCCTTTTTCATTGTCCAGATTTCACATGCCTATGAGGTGATTAAAAAGACCATGGCTTGGATCAGGTGCACCTTAGTCGTCAAAGTGACATTTTTGCTTTTTAACCCTTTAAAGAGGTCTTTTGCAACAGATTTGCCCAATGCAAGCAAACAAAAAATGGCAATCACTAATGAAATGTGAGATAAAATAAAAAGTTGTGCAGAGAAGGAAAAATAATCATAGTATGTTGTACTTGGTCCAGTTATGCATCATATTTATACAGTCAATGAAAACATTTAATATCAAACTAATCATAATTATGCTGTAACTATATAAGGATGATGGGGGAATGAGATAATGGGTGCATGTGTTTGGTGATGGCTGTGAGGGTGAAAGTGAGCCGAATGCTCATATTCCATAAAGTTGAAAACTGAAAACAAAGATATAGTAATAAACAGATTATTTAAACGTATAAAACTAATTAGCTAAAACAATTCAAAATGGTTGCCTTTGGAAGATGGAAAATGGGGAAATGGTTTGATTCTTTAAATCTTGTGCAAATATAGCTTTGATATAAATAAAAACTCAATTACAAGAAAGGAAATGATATCAATAGGAATAATGACAATAATTAAAAACATCAAAAATGTATAAATCTACTCCAGGAAAACAATTTGGTACAAAGAGGGAAAGATTCAAGCATTTATCCTGTCTTTCTTTTACATATTGTACCTCAAGGTAACTAAATAGTTGATGAACGAAATTTTCTGGTTTTGTAAGTATTCCATCAATGAATGAAGAAGAAATAATAGTTAGACTATTACCATTTTGTGATCCCTAAATAGGGTCGCTATGAGTCAGAATTGACTCGACGGCAACGGGTTTGGTTTAGTTTTAATGATATAATGAGACATACCTGGTGGAGCAAACAGTTAAGTGCTCAGCTACAAAGGTTGACCGTTGAAACCCACCCAGAGGCACCTCGGAAGATAGGCCTGGCAATCTGCTTCTGAAAGATCACAGCCTTGAAAACCTGCTCTGCACACATGGAGTCACCATGAGTCAGAATTGACTTGATGGCAACTGGTTTTAGTGTTATAATGAATGTAGGTCGAGATCAGCAGTG
>NW_004443982.1:18203095-18212134 GCF_000243295.1 Trichechus manatus latirostris | reverse complement strand
TGTTCTGTAAGCCTTCACCTGAAGTACAATAAAATATTAAAAAAATAAATAAATAAATAAAATAAAAAATAAAAATAAAACCATTCCTGAGGCCAACTCTTCAGACAAAGATTAGACTGTACTATGGTACGTAAAACGATACTAGTGAAGAGTGTGCTTCTTAGCTCAAGTAGATTCATGAGACTAAATTGGCAGCTTCTGCCTGGAGGTGAGATGAGAAGGCAGATCTGGGATGGAAAGGAGAAGTGTGCTGTCACAGTAAAGGGAGAGCAACTAGAGTCGCATAACAATGTGTGTATAAATTTTTGTATAAGAAACAAACTTGCAAACTTTCACTTAAAGTACAATTAAAAAATCATATCCATAGATAGGAATACTCAATATTTTAAAGACATCCACCGCACATATTAATCAATAAGTTCCAGGTAATTCCAAGCAAGATCACTGCACATATTAATCAATAAGTTCCAGGTAATTCCAATCAAGATCTCAATGGCATTTTCATGGAAATTTTTAAGCTGAATAAAAAATTAATATGGAAGAACAAAGGACCAAGAATAGCCAGGATTATTTTGAAGAAAAAGAACTGGGTAGGAAGTGTTGCTTTACCACATATCAATACTTATTAGAAAGCTATAGTATTTAATAAACAATGATACTGGTTCAGATATAAATAAGTAGACAAACGAAGTTGAGTAGAAAATTCAGAAACAGACCCATGCGTACAGAAAAACTTAATAAATGATAGGGGTGGTATTTCAATTCAGTAGGGATAGGAGGAACAATTAAATAAATGATGTGAGCTATTGGTTAGCAATATATAAAAAATTGAATCCATACCTCATATCATAGATAAAAAATAGTTTCAGTAGACTGAAATCTAAATGTAAAAAAAAAAAACTTTAAAACTTTTAGAAGAAAACTAGAAGATAGTTGCTTTATGACTCTAGGTGGAGAAGGAGTTCTTAAACAAGACATTAAAAGCATAAACCATAATGGATAAGATTTTACTTTCGTGCACATTTGCCTTTGTGCATTAAAAGACTCCACAAAACATTTGCCACAATAAGACATAGACTGGGAAGATTTTTATGACACATGTAACTGACTGTATTAGTTCTCAGAATATGTTAAAAGCTCCTATAAATCAATATAAAAAACACAAGCAGCCCAATAAAAAAGGTGGACATAAGATATGAACAAGCAATTCATAGATGAAGAAAAATCATTAGCCAGTGAACAGAATAATGAGGCAATAATTAGGGAGATGCGTATTAAAGCAACCATGAGATCCTATTTGACATCCACCAGATTGATGAAAACTAAAAAGTTTGCTAATACCACATGTGGAGGAGGATGTAAACCAATGAAAACTGTACATTGTTTCTGGTAGGATTTCCTTAACCATTTTGGATTATAATTTGGTTTGTTGTTGTTAGGTGCCGTGGAGTCGGTTCTCACTCGTAGCGACCCTATGCACCACAGAACAAAACACCAACCGGTTCTGTACCATCCTCACAATTGTTGCTATGTTTGAGCCCATTGTTAGAGCTACTGTATCTAGTAAAATGTATGCTGCACCTATTTTAGGACCCAGTAATTCCAATCCCAGGTATAGTCCCTAAAACACTCTTTCATACATGGGAATGAGAAGACATTTCCAAAATTATGTTTTTAGGAAAAAAAAACTAAAACATTCCTAATATTCATCAATGAAAAATGGATCATTACATTATAGTGTAGTATGGTCATACGCATGGGAAAGCTGGACAATGAATAAGGAAGACTGAAGAAGAATCAATGCCTTTGAATTATGGTCTTGGCAAAGAATATTAAATACACTATGGACTGCCAGAAGAATGAACAAACCTGTCTTGGAAGAAGTACAGCCAGAACACTCCTTAGAAGTTAGGATGGCAAGACTTCATCTCACATATTTTGGACATGTTATCAGGAGGAGGGACTGGTCCTTGGAGAAGGATATCATGCTTGGTAAAGTAGAGGGTCAGTGAAAGAGGAAGACCCTTAATGAGATGGATTGACATGGTAGCTGCAACGATGGGCTCAAGCATAGCAACAATTGTGAAGATGGTGCAGGACCAGGTAGTGTTTCGTTCTGTTGTATGTAGGGTCACCATGATTCGGAACCTAATCGACGGCAGCTAAGAAACAACAAATTGTATGATCAGACAATGAAATATTATACAATAATGACAGCGAATGCTCTAGAGCTATATGTATCATTAGGAAGCGATCTCAAAAACCTACATTAATCCAAAAAGCAAGTTAAAGAGAGCATGTATGGTATAATATTTATATATAGCTTACCTACATGCAAAATAAATACATATATAATAAAATTTAAGAAATATATATATATGACATGCATAAACTATAAAGACATCAATGGAAATAATAAACATCAAATTCAGGATTTCAGTAACCTCTGGAGAGGGAGGAAACATAATATTGGATAAATCATCCAACTAAAAACATTAGTAAAAGAATTGTTATAATACCATTTTTCCAAATGCCATCACTGATTACTTTGTGAACATGAAATAATCAGGAAGTTTTCCTGATGTGATAAAGGCACCAACTGCTAGCCTGAGTAAATTTTAAAAAGTCATCAGTGGCATCCTATGAATCTAAATAATAAGAGTCAGTGTTTAGTTATTGCTAACAGTAAGAAAGATGAAGACTCCTTTTTCAGGCAACTTAGAGCAAAGCTGACTGCACCTTCTCTACCGAAGGCTATTTCCATCTCTTGGCTTGAGCTATTTTAAGTATCTGTCAGGTCTTCAGCAATTTCTATATTCCCTTTGTCAGCAGTTCCAGCTTTCAAATTAGCAACTAGATGTATGAATAACCAAGGAGGATACAGAATCACTGTGTGTGCTTTTAAGCTAAGTCCCATTTGTCCAAAGGAAAATAAAACTCAACCCACTAACAATAACAAAAAGTATTCCTGAATTATAACTAATTCTGTTGACATTTTTATAGTTATATAATTTTATATTAAGCCTCACTGTAGGTCTTCGCTTTTGGAAATGAGAGAGAATGGCAATCTAGTAAAAATTATTTAACTGAATTATTTAAGTTCTGCTGTGATATATACTATGATGAGCCATTCTGCCAAGGAAGGATAAAGGATTTTCAGTCCCATATTAACTTACAAAAAATAATTAAATACTAGATAACCAACAATAGTCAAATGTAGCCATTAAAATTATAATTCTAAGATACTTTTAATAATATGGGAACTCATCATGAAAGAAACTGAAGAAAGAATAATTACAGAGTATATACAGTTTTTTCACAATTTTGTAAAAACCAAGACACACTGTACAAATGCATAAAAATAATACGAAAATAAATATACAAAACTGTTACATTTCTTTATGTGTTGGAATGATGGGTTATGTTTTTCAAATTTTCTACAACGACCACACATTGCTTTTCTAAATGGAAAAAAAATAATTTTACTTAAAATTCAGCATTATAATGTATGTAAATATTTAAAGGACACACATTTAGTCCTAATTGTTAAGTTATTAATAGAAACCCTGAATAATTGACTATTGCAATATAAAAATTCATTTGCATCCCTTGGAAATTTTTGTTTAAATTTGTTAAGTATTCTATTCCAATCAGAAGTGATAGTCCTTCAAAATCATCTTTTTTAAAATAGTTTATTTTATTATTATTTGTTGTTGAGTATATACACAGCAGAACATACACCAATTCAACAATTTCTACACGTATAATTCAGTAACACTGATTACATTCTTCAAGTTGTGCAATCATTCTTATCCTTCTTTTCCGAGTTGTTCCTCTCCCATTAACATAACTTACTGATTCTTAAGTTTCCTAGCTAATCTTTCGAGTTGCTGTTGTCCGTTTGATCCCATATAGATAGTTATTAAAAGAGCACAATGCCCAAGGCAGACATTCTTTACTAGTTAAACTAAATTCTTGTTTGGTTTTAAGAAGACTTCAGGGAATATTTTGGTTTAAGGTTTAAAGATTATCTCAGGGCAATAGTTTCAGGGGTTCATCTAGCCTCCATGGCTCCAGCAAGCATAGATTCTATGGGAATTTGAAATTCTGTTGTTCATTTTCTCCCTTTTGATAAAGATTCTTCTATAGAATCTTTGATCAAAATGTTCAGAAATGGTATTAGGGCACCATCCAGTTTTTCTGGTTCATGGCAAAGAGGAAGTTGTTTATGGAGGCAATTAGCCACACATTCCATTTCTCCCCCCTATTCCTGGGTCTCCTTCTCCTCTGTTGCTCCAGGTGAATACAGACCAATTGTTGTGCCTTGGTGGCTGTTTGCAATCTTTTAAGACCCCAGATACTAGTCAATGAATTAGGAGGTAGTTAGAACAGAAGCACTAAACACGCTATTAACTAGGATTTCCCATGAAACCATGACTCTAAACCTCCAAACCAAGAAACTAAATCCCATGATGTGTTTGATTATACATAAGCAGCCTTAGCAGCTCCTCTTTTTTTGTTGTTGTTGTAAATATATATACCACACAACTTTTGCCAATTCAGCTTTTTACAGATGTACAACTTACTGACATCAATTACATTAACAGCTGTGCAACCCTAGCCTTAATCAATGCAATTTTCTAAAACCATCTTTTCGAAAAAATTATTTCTCTTCTCAAGTGTATTTTGTCTCCCCATGTGAGGGATATCCCTTAATTAATTTTGGTGGTTCTCAATATTTTCTGCTTATTAGAATCACCTGTGAGTTTTAAAAAATTCCAATGTCCAGGCCACAACCCTGACACATTAAATCAAAATTTCTGTGAGTGGAATTCGGGCATGATTGCCTTGTAAAGCCTCCCAGGTGATTCCAATGTGAATTCAATGCTGAGAACCAGTGAACTAGAGTCTTATTACTCAAATTGTGGTTCTTGGACCAGAAGTGTCAGCATCACCCAAAAACTTATAAGAAATGCAGAATCTTAGACTTTGCCTTAGTCTGGGTTCTCTAGAGAAGCAATACCAGTGAAGTTTATAAATAAATATACATAGAGAGATTTATATCAAGGAAATGGCTCACATGGTTGTAGGGCGAGAAAGTCCCAAGTCTGTGGGTCAGGTAGCCATAGGGGCTGGCAAACCCAAGATCAGCAGGTTACACAGCAGGCCTCTGGCTCACAGGCTGAGGAGGTTGATGAATCCCAAGATTGGTAGGTAAGTTGCTAGCTCAAGTCCCAAGAATTGGAGGTCAGATGATCCAGAAGGAGCAAAAGCCAACAAGCTTTGCCAGAAAGTCCACCTAAATTGGATTCAGGCCACACCCCCAAGGAAACTCCCTTTCAACTGATTGGCTTCTCATAACAGATCTCATCATGGAGGTGATTACATCATTACATAGCTATGAAACTACATTGTAACTGTCAAACCACTGAGAATCATGGTCCAGCCAAGTTGATATACAACTTTAACCATCACAGGCCCCACCGCAAACCTACTAAATCAGATTCTGTTTTTTAACAAAATCCTTGGATGATTCACATGCATGTTAAAGGGTGAGAAGCACTGTTGAAGAATGTTCAACTGAGTGGATGAGGTTAATAAGACATAAGGCCATGTTCTCAAGGAGCCCTGGTGGCACAGCAGTTAAGCACTCAGCTGCTAACAGAAGGGTTGGCCGTTGGAACCCACCAGCTACTCTTCTGGAGAAAGATGTGGCAGTCTGCTCCCATAAAGATTTACAGCTTTGGAAACCCTATGATGCAGTTATACTCTGTCCTATAAGGTAAAGATTCACAGCTTGGAAACCCTATGGGGCAGTTCTACTCTATCCTATAGGGTTGTTATGAGTCAGAATCAACTCGATGGCACACAACAATGACAACAAAGTCACTTGCATTTGTGTTTAAATTTTTCTGATTTTAAGGTCATGCATGTGGATAGTCTTTTTTGCCCTTGTGTAGATGCATATGTGTAATGACCTCCCAAAGGCAAGGGCTATTTCTGTTCCTTATTAGGAATTCCTTATTACCCCTCAGGAAATCAGTCAGTAAATGATATTATCATTTAAGATAATATGATAATTGACACCATTTAAGAACCTCATCACATAAGCTCCTTCACAATCAAACCCTATCAACTTCTCCAGCCATATTGCAGCTAGACTCTAAAGTCTTTCACATATCTATGTTTTTTTCACATGGCACAATGCTAGCCAGAGAGGAAGCCCTCAATAAATTTCAGATTTTCTCATTATCTCTGCCTTTGAATGGGCTTTTCCCCCTAACTGGAATGTCCTTTTCCCTCCTTCCTCTCTTGGAAAATGCAAACCTACCATTGAAATCTCAACTCTCCGTGTAACTTCATCATAAGGACCTAGCTTAGGTGAGCAGCCCATCCTGTGTGCAGCTGACTGATTGGAATTCATCTGCTGTGAGGTCTGCAGTCTCTCCTACTCTGTGAACTCCTCAAGGAAAGATACCAGATGACCTTGAACTCCTAGGACTCTCAGACCCTCCACAAATATGCCTATAATGGATCAACAATTGGATGAAACCCCCATTTCCTCTCATGGAGATTCACCAGGTGCATGGCAGAGATTCTACTGAGGTGGATAGAAAACCACCAGAAAGTCTCCAGTTTTAAAAAATGAAAGGTTATCATTTTTATGAGGCATTGCTTTTTAAAGGAAAATTTTAAAATAATACATTATTTAATGCCCTGAATTATACATTCTCTTATTTCATCTATATGACCTCTAAAGAAAATTTCATATTATGAGAATTGGACTTTTGTCAGTTCTCTGCACATTTATTCATTAATTCACACACTCATTGAGTAATAAATTATTTTAAATATTTACTTTAAGGCATGATATGTTTTAAGTGCCTACAGAAGGAATCTTCGTGGTGCAATGGTTCAGTGCTCCTCTGCTAACCGAAAGGTTGGCAGTTTGAACACACCCAGTGGCTCTGTGGGAGAAAGGCCTGGCCATCTGCTCTCATACAAGATTACAACCAAGACAACCCTATGAGGCAGTGCTACTCTGTCACATGGGGTCACCATAAGTCAGAACCAAATTGAGGGCACCCAACAACAACAGTAGGAACGACAATATGAAGCTATCACCCCTTAACAGGATTAAGGGGGAGATAATATATTTATAGCATAATGTTTACAATAGGAGATAATGTATATTTTGCATTTATGAAAAAAAAAACACACTTGCTGTAGAGGGTACACAAAGATCTCTTTTAATTCTTCTTTGTGTACCCTTTCTGCAATTTCGGTGTGTTTTTTAACAGCCAGGCCAAAATCTGAAGCTCTTCTTTGGGAAGAGGATTCTCCCCAGGCTCCTGGAACTGCTTTGCAAGGATTGTGCATGTGAAAGTACAAAAGCACAACTCCCTTGCCTTAGGTTGGGACAACACTGAGGGGTAACTTACACTCTTAGAGCTCCCTTGTGGAATCTGGTTGAAGTTACTCTCTGTGAGACTTGGCCTAAAATAACACCCTTACTTGGCTTTTTCTCTCTTCCCTTTCTCTGTCTCCCACTCTCTTTTCCTGTCTTCTCTGAGACCATGTCCTTAATAAATCATTTGCACACATATCCTCTTCTCAGGGTCTGTTTCTGGGGACTATGATCTAAGGCACTAGTTTATGCTGTATTTCTATAGAAATACAATATATAAACACAGAGAGAGAATTGTATACAACCAACATTCATACTCCTTATTGTATTCTACCTTTCTCAATTAGTCATTTATACTATTTATAATCTGTATTTCCCACTAGGTTAAGACAGTAATAATAGGCACTGTTTTATTCCCTTTGTGCCCCTTGTTCTCCTCCCCCCTCCCACAACATCTCACAGGTGACCCATGCAGAGTAAATGCTTAATTATGTTGTTAGTAGTTATCCAAACCAGAAATTCTACGTGTACATTTTATGGACACGTACATGAATTTTGGTAAAACTTCTTAATTAAGAACAGGCGAATGTGAAAAATTTCAACCATCTATTATTAAAGGATTATTTTTCTGGGTGGACAAAACATATATGTAAAAGTTTTATGACTTAAAAATAACCAAGTGAATTTTTCTTTAAAATGAATTCATGACCAAAAGGATTTTAGACTTCTGGGCAACATGGCACTATAGACAGAAGCACCACGCCATCCCTCCACAGCAAAGATCTGAAAAACTAAGTAAAACAGAGACAAATGTCAATCCTGAAACCCTAAGCATCAAATGAAGAGATAAAGAACTCAGCCAAGCACTGAATGGAATAAGAAACTGACAGAGAACACAAAGCGAGGAGAGATACGTGTAGAGGTCCCCTATCAGCTAACGCACAGCACCGATTCGCCATCTTGGACTCCTGTCCAAGATCAGTGAACATGGAGTACAGGAAAGCAGCTTCACGGAGCTCCCAGCAGGAGGCAGAACAACCAGTAACCAGTAATATACACTTTCCCACCTCCCACCCTTCTTCAGCCCCACTTGGCCTCCTCTGCTTCCTGCAGCCACAGTCTCTTGGCCAGGTGGCACCAGCTTCAGCCCTGTGTGGCTTGGATTCCACCCGCCCACACTGGTTGGCTCCGGAGTGTCGTATGTTTGTTGCCAGTGTTGGTTTTTTTTGTTTCTTTTGGTTTCTTCCATACTTCTCACCACCTCCCCCTCCTTTCTCTCAGATACCTGGATCCATATGCCATCTTTGCTTCTTCCTGAAAGGCTGTGAAATGCCACTCAACTGTGGAACTGTTTCCCAGCCTGTGCTGTCACGCCGGTAGGATCCCCAGGACTTTTGTTGTTTTGTTTGTTTTCATATGTTTTGTTTTGATTTCTTTGTTTGTTTGTTTGTTTTTTCTTTTCTTGGCTTCAGAGCCCCTTCTAGCCAAGCTGTATTGTGCAGTTTGGGAGCTACTTCCTCACTCTGTGCAGCTGCACAGTGGGATCTCTGGGGGCATTTCCTTTTTCCTTTTTTGTTTTTGTTTGTTTTCTTTTCTTTTCTCTCTTTTGCCCTTTTTGTCTTTCTTCATTT
>NW_004443982.1:18201653-18202480 GCF_000243295.1 Trichechus manatus latirostris | reverse complement strand
AGCCTGCCTGCTCAGACATAAACAAATAAAACAAAAAAAGCAGGACAAAACAAATAAATCTACAGTCAATAAAAGAGGAAAATAACTACTGAGTGTCCTGATGACAGCAGACCATATCAAAACATAAAAAACAGGAAGGGATGGTTCCAGTAGGCTTCCCACATAAAAAACCAGATGACTTTCCAAAAGAAGAAAAGGCAGTAGCACTACCTGATAGGGAATTCAAATCTTTAATATTCAGAATTATCCAAGAGTTGAAGCAAAAAGCAGACAAAAACAAAGAAAAAAAAGACAAATTCATGGAAATGGCAGACAAATTCATGGAAAATACAGATAAAGGAGGCGGGGCCAAGAGTTCAGAGTAGTAAGACACTTCCAGTGGTCCCTCTTACAACAAAGAACCAAAAAAACAAGTAAATCCATTATATACAACAATCTAGGAGCCGTGAACGTCAAAGGCAAAGTTGAGGAATCCAACTGAGTGGCAGGGGGAGGGAGAGACGGTTCAGAAGCAGAGAGGAGGTGACAGACCTGGCCCAGCAGGAGCCGGAGCCCTTCAGCCAGGATCAGCTTGGGGTGTGTAGTGAGGCAGGCAAGCAGGAGTGCTCAGGAGGCGTTTTC
Organism: Trichechus manatus latirostris; assembly: GCF_000243295.1. Lineage (NCBI taxonomy): Eukaryota > Metazoa > Chordata > Mammalia > Sirenia > Trichechidae > Trichechus > Trichechus manatus. The sequence continues at coordinate 18,201,859 of NW_004443982.1, read as the reverse complement.
CACACCAGGAGAGAGCCAGGGGTGCAGAGTCTACTTGGCCATCCAGAACCAGTGAGAAGCAGCCCTTGATCGATGAAAGATAAGTATTTGTGTCTGGCCTTCCACGCGGATCAAACCCCCCTCCTTAGGGAAAAATCTCTCTCCCGTTTACCTCCCTGCTCCCTGCTCTGCATTGGGTTCAAGATGGCTTCAGCGATTGCTGAGTC
>NW_004443982.1:18178854-18186396 GCF_000243295.1 Trichechus manatus latirostris | reverse complement strand
AAAAAAAAAGGATTTTAAAGTAAGAAATTGTGAAAATAATTACACCCCTACAGAATCTGTCTTTGGAGCTGTTTTCTGATTAATGCCTACTAAAATTAGTCAAACATAATCTGACACATATTTTTCAAAAAGCCATAATTGAAAGAGGAGATAAAATGTTTCATTCAGCCTCTATCCTTTTCTTTCCAACCTGGTCCTACCCAATTCCTTTTTCATGAATTCTGTTTCTCTAACATCCCTTCAGCTCTGCCCCATCTGGGACACTCACATGCAAAACTCTCAGAGTAGACCAGTGAGCTTGGCAACTCTGCTGCCCTGCAAAAAGCCCCTTCCCTTCGTCTCCCCCGCAGTGACAGCCCCTAGAACAAGGGAAGGGGTCCTTTCTGAGTCTTTTTGCTTTAATTCAGTTACCTGCAATGCCTCCGAATGTTCTCCACATTAGGCACTTGTATGTCATCCATCAGAGATAAAATTGATCTCCACCTTTGACCAATTTCCATGCAAATTAGGCTTGGCTAAACATGTAGCCTTGAAAACAAACAAACAAAAACAAAACAAAACAAACAAACAAAAACAGTTACAAAAATACCAAAGACCCAAAATATTTTTCATCACTTGTCACATGATAAAGAAAGGACATTTTTCCATGGGCTTTCCTATGCCTCAAAGTTGCTGCTTCATGCCAGCTGTTTACAAAAGTACACAATTGTTCCAATGCAGCTGTTGCTATTGTAATTCTATAGTTCTTCATTCATTGTCAGGTGGGCCCCTATTGCCCAACTACCAGAAAGTATCCCTGGAGGAGAGCATATATCCTAGCATTGGTGCTAGTGGATACAGATATGACTTTATAAGCCAATGCCAAAAATGATGGTGCCTCTGTGCCAGAGAAAAGTATTTCTCAAAGTTTTTCTTTCAAGAACCACCGAAATCAGAATTACTTGAGAGGGCCTGTTAAAAATGTGAATTCTCAAGATCCACCACAGACCTATTGAATACAAATTTCTAGAGATAGGGCTCTACCTTTTATCAAGATCCCCAAGGGATTCGTGTGCACACCGAAGTTTGAAACCCACTGTATTAGATGTCCAATGCATCTTGGTGGCAGAAAAAACATGTGGGCTTTCCTTAGAGGACCCTTAAATACTATATATGCCTGTATACACACCACAGCCACTTTAACCTGTAGGTTCTAATGGAAGCTACCAAGTTATTACAGATACCACCCACCTGACCATCACTGATTGACCCAGGAGTGAGTCCATGGCTCATACAGAGCCAATCAAAGTTCTTCCTTAGAATTTTAAATTTGCTACTCCTGCACTGAAAGCTCCATGAGGAGCAGGTACCTTGTTTTGTTCTCTGATGTATCTCCAGCACCTCGAATAGTGCAGGTTACATGTTGTTGTCGTTGTTGTGTGTTGTCAAGTCCATTCTGACTCATAGTGACCCTATAGGACAGAGTAGAACTGCCCCATAGGGTTTCCAAGGCTGTAATTTTTACAAGAGCAGATTGCCTAGACCTTTCTTCTGAGGAGTTGCTGGTGGGTTCAAATCGCCTACCTTTCTGGTTAGCAGCTGAACGCTTAACCATTGTGCAACAAAACATACACCCATTCAACAGTTTATACCTGTGCAGCTCAATGACAAAAGTTATATATATCACACTGTGTCACCTTTCTCTCTATCTCTGTCTGTATTTCTTTTTACCACCATTAACTTAGACTCTCTGCTCCATAAAGGTCTCACCTGTGCTTTGGGGTTACTATTGTCAATTTGATCTCATAGAGATAATTCTTTAAAGAAGCACAATTCTCACAGCAAACATTTTTTATTAATTGAGCTAAACTGTTGTTTAGTTTAAAAATAACTTCATGGGATAGTTCTGGTTCAAGGTTTAAAAATTGTTTCCAGGCAATAGATTCAGGGGTTCACTTGGTCTCAATGAATCCAGTAACTCTGGTTTCCATGAGAATTTGAAGTAGAGCACTGCTTCTACTTAATACAGCTTTTGACTTAATTTTAACTCCAGTGGAGAACTGGGTGGTATTGTAGAAGTGTTGAGAATTTGAAGAATAGTAACGTGTTGGTTTAGAAATTGTAATAGTAAAGAAAGAAATGCTGGATGTAGTGAGACTTAGACCCTGTATATGTCTGTGTATGTATTGGGAGCCAGAGATTTCAAAAAACCTCACAGAAAAGGCAGGAATAAACTCTTTGTCAGGTACACTACAAAAATGGGGGTGACAGACTCTCAGAAGTTTGTGATGTTTTGCTTGGCCAACATCCCATGCTCTTCGTTTTCGCATCAACACCTTAATTTTCTTTGGAGAACCACTTCTCTCCTACTTCCAGAACATGTTGTTTGGTCGCAGGCATTAAACATGTGACCAAAGTCTGGCCAATCGGATTGGTTCTGGGATAGGCATGTGACTCAAACCAGGCCAATGAAAGTCATAATCTTGAGAGAAGCATTCTCTTTTTATTAAGGTTGTTAAGCTGTAGAACTTAAGCCTATCTTCACTCTCTGCTGGTGGCCATTTTGCCATCACAAGGAAAGAGCCTGCCTGGGAATAAAGCCTACCTGAGGAGAGAGAGTGAGAGAATGAGAGAGCAAGAGTGAATGTGAGAGAGAGAGAGAGAGAACAAGAGATAATTCCTAACATCATTATTTGAGTACATGGTTACAGCCATGCTTGTATCATTTATTTGTTGTGAGCCTATAAGTTCCCTTTTGCAGAAAACTAGGTTGAGTTGGGTTCCTGCCTAATACAGAAGCATAAAGAATTAAATGTAGTTGCACAGGGAATTTGCTGAGCAACAAAGACTGTTAAAGACAAAGACAAGATGGAAGCAACTAACTAAATATGAATAGGAAGGGGTAGCATGAAGCCCTAAGAATGGCATCAGGAAGACAGAGAAGAGTTTACGCCCATTAAGTAAATGTGCACAAACAAGATGCAATCTCTTTTTTGTTATTTTCTAAGCAATAAGATACAGCAAATTATAGGAATATTAGTTGGGGCATAACAGATGGTAGAAGGGAAGCAAAATTATTCCACTTCTATTATGTTTCTATTTTTTTCCATTGAGGAAAATTATTTTCAAATTGGAAAGGCTAGAACAACAAAGATCAAGGGAAAATAGAAACCCTGAACACTTATGGGGATTGGAGGTTGTGTCAGTCTGAAAAGAACCTTGACTAATTTGAACAGAAAAGGGATTTATTAGAAGGAAATTGGGTAGCTCATAGAAACTCTAGGAGGGCTAGAGAGCTGGGCTCAGAGGCTAAGGGCCAGGAACATCGACCTAAATCACTCCACACGCCAGCCTATTGAGGACTCAGCTGCCACCACCACTCTGAGGTGGATGATGCAGTTTATGCTACAACTACCACAGTAGTGGGCATTGCATGCTGACAGAAGGATCCTGTCACTGCTGCCCTGAGAACTCTATCCTGACACCACTATACTCCCCACCTGAGACGAATCTCCACAGCCACAGATTTTGTGCATGGTTGGCTGTAATTCAAAGTCTGATTGCACTGACAAGTGCATCTGACAGAATGCAGTCATGTACTCACACCCTAGGTACAAGGACGTTGCGAAAATCTGAATGTGGAATTTTCCCCGGGTGGAGCAAACAGTTTGCTTTCAGCTACTAACTGAAAGGTTAGTGGTTCAAATCCACTCGGCAGTGCCAGAGACAAAAGGCCTGGTTATCTACTTCTGTAAGATTATAATCATTGAAAATCCTATGGAGTACACTTCTACACTGAAACATGTGGGATCACCATGAGTCAGAATCAACTCAATGGCAATGGGTCTGGTTTTTTTGGTTTGGATAGTAAGAGGTAGGCTCTGCTTCCCATTAAAACTCAGAAAGTGATAATTCCTCAAGCAGATGGAATTCGGTTAATGTGCAGCGAAAACAACTGGCAAACATCCTCTACAGAGGTGTATAGGTCAAACCACATTTGGAGTAGTATGTTTGGTTCAGGAACTGACCCTTATGAGGACCACTGACAACTGGAATTCCTAGGAGGACTGGAAGCATCTGGAAATCAGTTCATAAGAAGAACAACTGAGGGAATTGGTAAGGTTTAATCTGGAAAATCATCAGTTTCCTTCAGTATTGTGAATCCAAGATGACAGCATTGCTTTTCCCAGGGATGCTGACCAGTCTAAACTCTATGTCCATCATCCATACCAGCTCTTACTTATTGATCTGTTGCTAGAAATCTTCTAGGAGATAAAGCAGGGATAGGTGGGGCCTGGTCAATACAACCAAGGCTATTTTAACAACTAGATTTTTTTTCTTTTAATTTAATTGTGGTAAAATACACATAACACAGTATTTGTCATTTTAACCATTTTAAGTGTACAATTTAGTGACATTAATTATATTCATGATGTTGTGCAACCATCGCCACTATTTCCAAAAGTTTTTCTTCACCCCAAACAGAAACTCAGCACCTCTTAAGCAACAACTCCCCATACCCCCAAGCTCCTGGTAACTACTAATAAGCTTTTGTGTCTATGCATTTGCCTATTTTAGATATTTCATAAAAGTGATATCATACAATATTTGTCCTTCTGTGTCTTTTATTTTTTTTGGTTTTTCATCTGACTTATTTCATTTAGTATGATGTTTTCTAATACAAGTCATAGCATGTATTAGAACTTCATTCCTTTTCATGGTTGAGTAATATTCCACTATGTATATATACATATATGTATGTATATATATATATATATATATATATACACATTGCATTTTGTTTATTCATTCACCTGTTGATGGACACTTGGATTGTTTCTACCTTTTGGCTACTGTGAATAATGTTGCAACAAACTTTGGTGTACAAGTATCTGTTTGAATCCCTGCTCTCAATTCTTTTGGGCATGTAAGTAGGATTGGGATTTCTGGATTATATGGAAATTCTATAACTATTTGAGGAAGCGCCAGACTGTTTTCCAAAGTGGCCATACCATTTTACACTCCCATCAGCGATGGAAGAGGGTTCCAATCTCTCTATATCCTCTCCAACACTTGTAATTTTCTGTTGTGTTTTTTCCTGATAATAGCCATACTAGTGGGTATGAAGTGGTATCTCCTTATTGTTTTGATTCACATTTCCTTAATTACTAATGATATCTGAGCGTCTTTCCATATGCTTATTGGACATTTGTATACCTTCTTTGGAGAGATGTCTGTTTCAGTTCTTTGCCCATTTTTTAATTGTGTTGTTTGTCTTTTGCTGTTGAGTTGCAGGAGTTCTGTATATATTCTTAATACTAGACCCTTATCAGATATATAGTTTCCAAATTTTTTTCTTCATTCTGTGGGTTGTCTTTTCACTTTTTTTATTGTGGTAAAATATATATAACAAAACATTTGCCTTTTCAATCATTTTTACATGTACAATTCAGTGATATTAATTATGTTCACCATGTTGTGCAATCATCACCACTATCTGTTTCCAAATTTTTCCATCACCCTTAACAGAACATCAGTGTCCCTTAAGCAATAATTCCTCTGTTTCCCCCTCCCACCTGTCCCTGGTGACCACCAATAAGCTTTGATTTCTATGCATTTGCCTTATATTTCATGTAAGTGGGCTCATACAATATTTGTTCTTTTTTGTCTGACTTAATTCACTCAGCATAATGTTTATCAGATATATGACTCACTTTGCTGATAAAGTCCTGCGATGCAAAAAGTTTTTAATTTTCATGAAGTCAGATTTATCTGTCTTTCTCTGTTGCTTGGGCTTTTGGTGTCATATCTAAGAATCTGTAAAAAAAAAATAGGTACTGAAGTTTTACCTCTATGTCTTCTTCAAAGAGTTTTATGATTTTAGTTTTTCTATTTAGATCACTGATCCATTTTGAGTTAATTTTCAAATGTGATGTGAATTATGGGTCCAACTTCATTCTTTTGCATGCAGCAATCTAGTTGTCCTAGCATTAAATGCTGGGTACCCATTCCCCATTGAATGGACTCAGCATCCTTAGTAAAATTCAATTGTCCATAGATCTATGGTTTTACTTATGTATTCTTTATTCTATTCCACTGGTCTATATGTCTATCCTTTTACTAGTACCACACTGTTTTGATTATTCAAGCTTTATAGTATGGTTAGTGTGAGTCCTCCTACTTTGTTCTTCTTTTTCAAGATTGTTTTGACTATTTGGGGCCTCATGGGAATTCAATATTAATTTGAGGACTGGTTTTTCTTCTTCTGAAAAAAAAAAAGACTGTTGGAAGTTGGGATTCTGTTGAATTTGTAGGTTAGTTTAGGTGGCATTGACACCTTAACAATATTAAGTCTTTTAATCCATGAACATGAGATGTCTCAATTTATTTAGGTCTTTCTAAATTCCTTTCAGCAATATTTTATAATTTTCAGTGTACAAGTCTTTCACTTCCCTGGTTAAATTTATTTCTAAGTATTTTATTCTTTTAGATGTTATTATAGATGGAATTGTTTCCTTAATTTCCATGTCAGAATGTTCATTGTTGATGTATAGAAACCTGACTGATTTTTGTGTGTTGATCTTGTATCCTGCCTCACATTGTGGAATTCATTTATTAGCTCTAGGATCTTTCTTGTGGATTCTTTGGGATTTTCTATATATAGAACAATGTCATCTGCAAATAGAGATATATTTAAGTCTTTTTTTTTCCAATTTGTATGCCTTTATTTATTTATTTGTTTGCCATATTGCTCAGGCTAGAACATCCAGTAGAAAGTTGAATAGCAGTAGTGAGAGCAGGCATCCTTGTCTTGTGTTACTGATCTTTTTTTTTTTTTTTGTTCCTCAAGCTATGAACTATTTTGCTTTATTTTTTCCCATGCAAAAATTTGTACATATATTGTTATGTGACTCTAATTGCTCTCCCCATACTGTGACAGCACTCTCCTCCCCTCCACCCCTGATTCCCCATGACTATTCAAACAGCTCCTAACCTTCTCTGCCTTCCCATCTCACCTCTGGACAGAAGCTGCCCCTTTGGTCTCTCGTGTCTACTTGGCTAAGAGGCACACTCTTCACGAGTATCACCTTATGTCCCATAGTCCAGTCCAATCCCTGTCTGAAGAGTTGGCCTTGGAAATTGTTTTAGTTCTGGGCTGATAAAGAGTCCAGGGGCCATGCTTTCCGGGGAACCTCCAGTTTCAGTCAGACCATTAAGTCTAGTCTTCTTACTAGAATTTGAGTTCTGCACCCCATCCTTCTGCTGCTCTATCAGGGACTGTCTGTTGTGTTCCCTGTCAGAACGTTCATTGGTGGTAGCCGGGAACCATCTAGTTCTTCTGGTCTCAGGTTGATGAACTCTCTGCTTTATGTCGCCCATTCTGTCTCTTGGGCTAATACTTTCCTTGTGTCTTTGGTGTTCTTCATTATCCTTTACTCCAGGTGGTTGGGACCAATTGATGCATCTTAGATGGCTGCTTGCAAGCTTTTAAGACCCCAGACGCTACTCACCAAAGTAGGATGCAGAATATTTTCTTAATAAGCTTTGTTATGCCAATTGACC
>NW_004443982.1:18163772-18176404 GCF_000243295.1 Trichechus manatus latirostris | reverse complement strand
TCTTTTGTCAGTTTGGCCAATGGTTTATCAATTTTGTTGATCTTTTCAAAGAACCAGCTTTTGGTCTTGTTAACTCTTTCGATTGTTCTTGTATTCTCTATTTCATTTAATTCTGCTCTAATTCTTATTATAGCCTTTCTTCTGGAGCCTGAGGGTTTCTTTTGCTGCTCTCTTTCTACTTTTTTCGGATGTAGGGTTAATGTTCTGATTATGGTCATTTCTTCTTTTTGGATGTGTGTATTGATTGCTATAAACTGACCTCTCAGCACTGCTTTTGCTGTGTCCCAAATGTTCTAGTAGGACGTGTTTTCATTCTCATTTGATTCTATGAATTTATTTATTCCATCCTTAATTTCGTCTATAACCCAGTAGTTTTTGAGCAAGGTGTTGTTTAGTTTCCATGTGTTTGATTTTTTTCCTTGATTTTTTTGTTGTTGATTTCTACTTTTATGGCTTTACATTGAGAAAAGATGCTTTGTAATATTTTGATGTTTTGGATTTTGTTAAGGCTTGCTTTATGGCCGAATATGTGGTCTATTCTGGAGAATGTTCCGTGTGCATTGGAAAAGAAAATATACTTGGCTGATGTTGGGTGGAGTGTTCGGTATATGTCTATGAGATCAAGTTGGTTCATTGTAGCATTTAGGTCTGCTGTGTCTTTGTTGAGCTTCTTTCTGGATGTTCTGTCCTTCACCAAAAGTGGTGTGTTGAAGTCTCCTATTACTATTGTGGAGCTGTCTATCCCTGTTTTCAATGCTGTTAGAGTTAATTTTATGTATTTTGGAGCCCTATCGTTGTGTGCATAAATATTTATTATAGTTATGTCCTCCTGGTGTATTGACCCTTTAATCATTACATATTGTCTTTCCTTATCCTTTGTGGTGGATTTTACTTTAAATTCAATTTTGTCAGAGATTAATATTGCCACTCCTGGTCTTTTTTGAGTGTTGTTTGCTTGATATGTTTTGTTTTCTATCCTTTGAGTTTTAGTTTGTTTGTTTCTTTAAGTCTAACGTGTTTTTCTTGTAGGCAGCATATAGACGAATCATGTTTTTATGTTTATTTTTTTTAAATCAATTCTGCCACTCTCTGTCTCTTTATTGGTGCATTTAGTCCATTTACATTCAGAGTAATTATTGATAGGTATGAGTTTACTGCTGTCATTTTGATGTCTTTTTCTGTGTGCTGTTCACAGTTTCTTTGTTCCACTTAATTTTCTGTGCTGAGTTGTTTTTCTTTATGTATTTTTTTTCATCTTTTTCATTGTCGTTGATTTTGTGTTTGCTGAGTCTTTATACTTTTCTAGTTTTTTATTTTGACTTGTAGGATTGTTGGTTTCCTTTGTGGTTACCTTAATATTTACCCCTGTTTTTCTAATTTTATATCAGTCTTTTATTTCTTTATATCACCTTGACTTCCTCCCCATATAAAAAATTTATGTCTACATTTTATAAGTTCCTCTTCTTTGTTTTAATGTTGTCATCTTTTACATATTGATATGTTTCCCTATTTTCAGTGTTTTAGCTTTGATTTACTTTGGTGACTTCCCTATCTGGGTTGATATCTGGTTGCTCTGTCCTGTGTTCTAGTCTTGGATTGTTATCTGATGTTACCGATTTTCTAACTGGAGGACTCCCTTTAGTATGTCTTGCAATTTTGGCTCAGTTTTTGCAAGTTCCCTAAACTTCTGTTTATCTGGAAATGCCCTAATTTTACCATCATATTTCAGAGACAGTTTTACTGGTTATATAATTCTTGGCTGGCAGTTTGTTTTCCTTCAAGTTTTTACATATGTCATCCCATTGCCTTCTTGCCTGCATTGTTTCTGCTGAATAGTCTGCTATTATTCTTAATGACTCTCTTTTGTAGATGACTTTTTGTTTATGCCTAGCCAGTCTTAAAATTCTCTCTTTATCTTTGGTTTTGGCAAGTTTGATTATAATATGTCTTGGTGACTTTCTTTTGGTATCTACCTTATGTGGGGTTCAATGAGCATCTTGGATAGATTTCTTGTCATCTTTCATGATATCAGGGAAGTTTTCTGCCAACAAATCTTCGACAATTCTCTCTGTATTTTCTGCTATCTCCTCTTGTTCTGGTACTCCAATCACTCCTAGCTTATTCTTCTTGATGGAGTCCCACATAATTGTTAGGGTTTCTTCATTTTTTAAAATACTTTTATCTGATTTTTCCTCAAATAAGTTGGTGTCAAGTGCTGTATCTTCAATCTCACTAATTCTGACTTCCATTGGTTCAATTCTGCTCCTATGACTTTCTATTGAGTTGTCTAATTCTGAAGTTTTATTGTTAGTTTTCTGGATTTCTGATTACTATCTTTCTATGGATTCTTGCAGCTTGTTAAATTTGTCATTTTGCTCTTCTCTAATCTTTTTAATGTCCTCTATTGCATGTTCTGTGTTTTGATTAATTTCTTTCCTAATTTCTTGAAGAGTTCTGTATATTATTCCTTTGTATTCTGCGTCTGGTAGTTCCGAAAAAAATTTCATCCTCTGGAAAATTTCCAGCTTCTTTATTTTGGGAGCTTGCTGAGGCCATCATGGATTGCCTCTTTATGTGATTTGATATTGACTGTTGTCTCTGAGCCATCAATAAGTTATTATATTTATTTATTTTATGTTTGCTTACTGTGTCCTAGCTTCTTATTTTGTTTTGATATGCCTAAATAGGCTACTCGTATGAGTTAGTTTGATTATTGGCACCTTTGAAGCTCTAATGTCCTGTCACCAGGTCATTAGTTCTGTTACTAGGTATGTGAGCCTAGGAGTCTGCCCACTCCTCCAGTATGGTTTCATCTCAGGTGCTCAGGTAGATATCCACCAGGTGTGTGGTGTAGTCTCTCACCTACAGTCCTAGACAGACATGGGTAACTGGTGTAGGCACTTGCATCTGGTTGCAGCAGGGGGACACACTCTGAGCAAGGCAGGCAGCTGATGGCCCCCCCAGAGTGTCCTGGAAGAAGGTGTGTCCCTGTTCCCTAGAGAGTGTAGGTGGGTGGGTTTTTCAGCCGGACTGTGAGCACCCAATGCTGTTAGCTGTAAGGACTGGGGGGCACCTCTTATTCTTGGGCCTCTATTGCAGGTGGCTAGGTGGCGTGGGTGGAGCCACCAGTCCTCAGACCCCTGATGTGTGTAGATGAAGACCCAGCTTAATGGGCAGAGCAGTGTCAAATGTCAAAAACCTGCCACTTCACAGCTGAAAAAGTTGAAGTTAGAGTTCCAGTATTTACCCTGTTGCACTGTGGTAATGAGGGCCTATGCTGCTGAGATGGCCCACACAAGTCTGTGCAGGGGAAAGGCACTCAAAGTCCATGGATCCCTTATGCCTGCGCCTAGACAAAGGAGCTGTGCCTACGCTGGTTTCCTGGCTTAGGGGAGCCGGCAGTTTATTTTTTCCCCTGTTTGTTAATTTGTTCACTCTCTAAGGCAGGGAGAATGGCTCCGGGTGTGTGATGGATTCTACTTCCGGCCCAGGGGACTCAGCAATTGCTGAAGCTGGTCCAGGATCCAGAGCAGAGCAGGGAGCATAGAGGTAAATAGGAAAGAGATTTTTCCCTAACGGGGGTGTTTTTGATCCACGTGGTAAGCAGTACGCAAGTACTTATCCTTCGCCAATGAGGGCTGCTTCTCACTGGTTCTGGGTGGCCATGTAGACTCTCTGTCACTGGGTCTCCCCTGGTGTGGAAAATGCACCTCCCGAGCACCACTGCTTGCCTGCCTCACCACTCACCCACAAGCTGCTCAGGCCTGAAAGGCTGAGGCTCTCTCTGGGTCAGGTCTGGCAACTCCTTGCTGCTTCCAAACCGTCCCTCCTTCCCCCTGCCACTCAGTCTGGTTCCTCAACTCTGCGTTTGATGTTCAGGGATCCCAGATGGCCATATATAATCGAATCACTTGTTTTTTTGGGTCTTTGTTGTAAGAGGGTCCACTGGAAGCATCTGACTACTCTGACATCTTGGCCCCGCCTCCTTGTGTTACTGATCTTAGGGAGAAAGCTTTCAGTCTCTTCTTATTGAGTATTAGCTGTGAGTTTTCCATAAATCCCCTTCATTGTATAGATGAATTTCCTTTCTATTTCTATATTTCTGAGTGTATTTATCATGAAAATGTGTTAGATTTTGTGAAAATGCCTTTTCTGCATCAATTGAGATGCTCATGTTGTTCTTTTCCTATATTATGTTAATGTGATGTATTACATGGATTGATTTTCCTATTTAACAACTGGAAATTTTAAAATAAAAAAAAAATAAACTAAATTTCACACACTGGGCTATTTCTAGATTCATATGGAACACCCTGTCTGGGGAAATCCATTGAAAAAAGGCTAGAGGATCATACTTATGGTGAAGACTGCTATGGGGCCTAAAATACTATCTTTTATTCCTTAATTTCTTAGTAATAGAACCCTGGTTTTATGTAGAGTGGCAAAAACCTGTTGCCATTGTGTCCATTTCAACTCATGGAGACCCTATGTGCTAGAGTTTAACTGCTCCAGAGGGTTTTCTTGGCTGTAGTTTTTATGAAAGCAGATCACTAGGCCTTTATTCTGCAGTGCTGCTGGTTGGGTTCAAACTGCTAACCTTTAGGTTAGTAGTCAAGTTCAAACTGCTTCTGCCACCCAGAGATCTTAGAGAAGCAATATACCCAGCTAAAAGACAAAATTTCAGCCACCCTGAGTTAGATATGGCCATATAACTGGATTCTGACCAATTAGATGGAAACAGGAATATTTTGTGGGACTCCAGGGAAGGCAGCTTAAAAGGGCTGACTTTTTGTCCTGCCCCAATTGTTTCCTTGCTGCTTCAAAGAATATAGCTTTTGTAGCTGGAGTTCAAACATGAGATGACTTAAAAAATGGAAGCCATGTACTAATGATAATAGAGCAGAAAGACAGAAGGATCCCAGGCGGGTGCCATCATGTTAGTCCTGCCTCCATAGCTTGGGCTCTTTCAATAGGAGAGTGAAATAAGCATTTATTATGCTTAGAATTATATATATATATATTTTATTTCTCTTTTATATGCAGCCAAACTTAACCCTAATGGATAAAGAGATATGTCTGCTTTGGGTGGTAGATATTACACGAAGTCTTATGACTTTACTTATCTGTTGTTGTTGTTAGGTGTCATTGAGTCAGTTCCAACTCGTAACGACCTATGCACAACAAAACAAACACTGCCCAGTCCTGCACTATCCTCACAATCACTGCTATGTTTGAGCCCATTGTTGCAGCCACTGTGCCAATCCATCTCATTGAGGGTCTTCCTCTTTTTCACTGACCCTCTACTTTACCAAGAGCGATGTCCTTCTCCGGGAACTGGTCCCTCCTGATGACAGGTTCAAAGTAAGCAATTCAAAGTCTTTCCATCCTTGCTTCTAAGGAGCATTCTGACTGTACTTCTTTGAAGACAGATTTGTTCATTCTTCTGGCAGTCCATGGTATATTCAGTATTCTTCGCCAACACCATAATTCAAAGGTATCAATTTTTCTTCTATCTTCTTTATTTCTTATCCAACTTTCACATGCGTATGAGGCGATTGAAAACACCATGGCTTGGGTCAGGTGCACCTTAGTCTTCAAGGCAACATCTTTGATTTTTAACACTTTAAAGGTCTTTTGCAGCAGATTTGCCCAATGCAATGCGTTGCTTGATTTCTTGACTGCTGCTTCCATGGGTATTGACTGTGGATCCTAGTAAAACGAAATCCTTGACAACTTCAATCTTTCTCTGTTTATCATGATGTTGCTTACTGGTCCAGTTGTGGGGAATTTTGTTTTCTTTATGTTAAGATGTAATCCATACTGAAGGCTGTAGTCTTTGATCTTCTAGGACTATATAAATCTGAGATCCAAAGTATCTTTCTGTTTTCAAATATTTTATGGTAAGTAGAAAGTTTTTTAAAAAATGAGAATACAGAAATATACTGTTGCCAGGCAAGTCAATCCTCTTTGAATTATGTTTGTTATTAACCATATGAAAGCAATGGCTCTCGTATGGTTATGGTTAAATTAGAAAGAACAGAGCATACATCCAGGTGTTAAACCCTTATCCAGCCTCATGCTCCATGGCTTGCTTTGGTTTGACTACTCATTCTGCATTGGAAACCAGAGTCAGCCTGTACCAAATCAATGGTCTTATTTTATTTATATTTAATCACTTGGTAAATGAAATAAAGCCATTAGAAGAGACAATAGACCTCAAATTTGAAAATAAATATTGAGGCGAGATAAATATCTCTGCTTTTCTGTGACACTTATCTAGCAGCAGGAGCCTATTAGACTGTCATGATGTTTTATTCCACTGACTTTTCCCCAGGCTCCCTTTTATAGAAGGCCCAATCTTTTGGGTGTTTTTACACTCATCACTTGTATGTATATCTCTTCTGAGTCTGCCAGTACTCTATGTCCAAATTGCAATTTCATATGCCTGATGCAAAACTCAAAACCCAAATGATCTTGACAGAAGAACAAACAAACAAACTGAATGTCACTGTCTGAATTAAAAAAAAAAAAAACCCTTTGCCCTCAAGTCGATTCTGACTCATAGCGACCCGATAAGGACACAGTAGAACTGCCCCATAGGGCTCCCAACGCTGTAATCTTTACTGAAGCAGTCTGCCACATCTTTCTCCCACAGAGCAGCTGGTGGATTCAAATTGCCAACCTTTCAGTTAACAGACCAGCGCTTAATCATTGCTACACCAGGGCTCCTCTACCATCTGAATAATAATGCATTTTACTGAGTAGTGGTGGCCTGGAGATTCAACTATATGGAGGTTCTAATTGTGAGTTTCAAGTAAATATGTATGAGCCACCCACCTGCATGTCAAATAGGAAGATACATTAACGACTTCCTGGAACATCTTAATGGAAAGAGAAAATATAATTTAGAGATTCAAGATAGTTAATTTTTTTTTAAACTAAGTTTGGCTAGTGCAACTTCTAGACAATAATAAACCAAATTTCTCTCTGAGTCCTTCCAGAAGCTGCTCAGATAACTGAAGAAAAAAAAAAGGAAAAAAATATGTTTTTTTTTTTCAAACTTGTGAGAGTTTGGCAAAGTAAGGAGTAACTGTGGAAAGCTTCCATAGCACTTAAAAAATTGAAAACCACTGAGTCACAATTCCCCCCTCACGTAGTGCCAGCTTATCCTCTCTTTGCATGGCTGTTCATCACATCACATGTTTTTACTTTCCTGCCTACTTTTACCACTGCAGAACCAGATAGCCTTGAAAAAGATCAATTTTATTCTGTCTCATGCATCAGCATCAAAATTTGTCAACTTGAATCTTTATTACCGGCGACCACATAAAAGCTGAAAAACACAGCATGCTTTCTTTTTCCACTTTAGAAGTTGAATTTGTCACACTAAAAAAAAAAAAACCTTTAAGCTTGTAAATAAAACACGTTTGATTTAGGAATTGTTGAGAAAGAATAAGCACGCACACACACAAATCCATGATTCTTTTCTAAAGAGAACTAACTCAGAAAAGAGGAAAATATAAGAGGTTAAGTGGTAAGAAGCCAGGCAATGAGAATTCTTGAAGCAACTACATGCAGAAGAGTAGTGATTTTGGGGCAAATGTTAACATTTATTTAGAGCTAAGCACTGAGTTAAACCCTTTATAGACATTATCCTAACCATTTTGTGAGACAGATTGTGTTATTATTACCAATTTTAAAATTAAAGAACTGAGGCTTAGGAAGTTAAATAACTTTTCCAAGGTTTCACAGCTAGATTTGGTGGAGCAGGGATTTGAACTCAGGTTCCATTTCAACACTCCCCTTCATCCATTGCTTAAGAGTTTATAGAGGCTTTCTGTTCTCAATCCTCTCTCAAATGTGACTTCTAAAACTTTTCAATACATTTTTTTTGCTTCCCTCCATCCCTACCCACCTTCTCTAAATGAATCCCAGCCAACTGCTTTAAATGACCAAAGACTTTAAATTAGTCCAGACCTCTTTCTTTCACAAGTGGCAGGCACCCACTTAAGCAAATGAGAGAATATATTGAGCATCATAACTAAACAGTTCTTCAGGTAAGACCAGGTACAGGCATTCCAACAGTGTCCTCAGGTCTTATTTTTTGTCGATTAGTCAGTTCATCTTTCCTCTGTGTGGCTTTACCTTCAAGCAGGCTTTCTGCCTGCAGTCATAAGATGGCCACAAGCAGCTGCAGTTTTCATCCTTCTACTTTAGCAAGCTCAGTTTTCCCAATGATTCCAGGCAAAGAAACTCAGGGCTGCTGCTCCTTGGGCAAGCCTGGGGTATGTGCTCATCCTTGAGAACACGGGAGTGGTTTAGCTGCTCTCAAACCAGATGTTCTGGGAATGGGAGTGATTTCTTTAAAGAAAATCAAGATATTGTCAATAGGATAAGGAAATGGAAGCTGGGCAGGAAAGCACAACAGATGTCGTTCTGAAGTCTAGTTGCATGCCTTTTTCCCATACTATCCCTATATTTGGAGCCCTGGTGGCACAGTGGTAAGAGCTCGGCTGTTAACCCAAAGATCGGCAGTTCAAATCTAACAGCCTCTCCTTGGAAACCCTATGGGGCAATTCTACTGTGTCTTATAGGGTTGCTATGAGTCGAAACCAACTCGATGGCGCCTAACAACAACAACATCCCTATATTAATCTATTTCCAAAGCTTATCGTCACATGCCTCCTTCAATCAGTCTTACTGTATTTTGATGAGTTTTCAGAACTTATACGCTGAAATTTACATGTATATTTTTATATATTTACATATATATGTAGATTTACATATGTATAGGAGGAAATACAGCCAGAATGCTCCTTAGAAGTGAGGATGGTGAGACTTCGTCTCATTTACTTTGGACATGTTATCAGGAGGGACCAGTCCCTGGAGAAGGACATCATGTTTGGTAAAGTAGAGGGTCAGGAAAAGAGAGGAGACCCTCAGCGAGATGGATTGACGCAGTGACTGCAACAATGGGCTCAAACCTAGTAATGATTGTGAGGATAGTGCAGAATCAGGCAGTGTTTTGTTCTGTTGTACACAGGGTCGCTATGAGTCAGAACTGACTCGATGGCACCTAACAAAACAAAACAAATACATACATACATATATATATATATATATAACAACTACATATATATATACACATACATATATATATACATATATATATATATATATATACACATCACAGATGGTTAAGCACTCGACTACTAGTAGAAAGATTGGTAGTTTGAACCAACCCAGAAGTACATTAAAAGAAAGACCTGGCAATCTGCCTCCGAAAGGTCACAGCTTGGAAAACCCTTTGGAGCAATTCTACTCTGCACACTTGGTGGCACCATGAGTTGGAAATGACTTGACAGCAACTTTTTTTTTTTAAATATATGTTTATGTACAATTTATATATTTATTTAAACAATAAGACTGTAAAGTCACACTCAACAGTTTCAAAACTGAATTACCCCTTGTCCCTCCCTTGTACCTTATATTTATTCCACTACCTGTATTCTTTGGCTTGGTGGATGTCTTAGTTATCTAGTGCTGCTATAACAGGAATACCACATGTGGGTGGCTTTAATGAACAGAAATTTTTTTGCTCACTTAGGAGGTTATCAAACCCTGTCAATCCTACTTGCTTAATATCTTTTGACTTCTCCCATGTCTTTCCATCCTTTCTGCTACGGACCTTGTTCAGATATCATTTCTTGCTCATTCTACTTACCATCCAGATTCATCTTCCTCGCTTCAAATATATCCTCCAATTTTCAACAAAACTTATCTTTCTAAAGCAGTGATATGATTCTATCACTCTCCTCTTTACAGCCTTTCAGTGGCTCCCTGCTGTACGACTGCTATGGGTCTCAGTTTCCTCATATTAAAGGAAAGGCTTAAACTGATCGTTTTTTGGCTCCTTCCAGATTCATTATTCTGTTAATCCTTGCCAGCATAAAGCAGTTAGCCCTGTTTGGACATTTGAGAATGGATTTTCTGCCTTTTGGATTATGGATTGATACCCAGGTTCTTTCTGGCTATCATCCCTTATTGGGCCAAACTGTCTTGAATGGTTGGCTCATACTGAGAGGAGCTGGAGATGTGTGAGCATGAGCCTCCTACAGCATTCTAGAGTTACAATCAATATCAATTATTTGGGACATGTCTTCTTTTTATCTACCACCTCTTGCATTCAAGCAAGTGCCTGGAACTTGACTACATCAGAGAATAAACTATATTTCTGGCATTGGAACTTCTGACAGCAATGAGAATTGAGGATGTAGAAGTGAAAATATTGGCTTACTAAAGCAGGTGTGTTAATGCATTAACATTATTAGGTTATTATTTAACAGTTGCTGAATTATACCACCATAGGCATTCTTAATCAGTCCTATCCTAACACCATGAATGCTGGAAAAAAACCTTTGAAACAACTACCTATAAGAAGCTATTATGATGTTCAAGTTAAATAATTTCCTCTAACCAAAGGAACACCCTCATATCCACTTGTCAATTTAATGTAATTTTATAGATTCCTCAGTTTAAAGTGGAGGCATACCTGGTTTAATACTGCCCAAACAATAATGATTTATTATTGTGTGTTCAAATCATACATACATGCATACACACACACACTCACACAGACACACACGATAGTACCCAAAGGTATAATTGACATATTTTTCTCATATCTGCTAAGCTAGGGTGAGCAGGTAAAGACTATTCCTCCCTCTCAGCCAATGTGACCACTCAAGCTGGGCTATCCCTTCTTCAGGTGGAGTGGTGCATGCCAATTTCCTTTCTTATTGCACCTAGTTTCTAATTCTGTCATTACATCGTGTACAGGTTATTACGTTTGACTTATAATGGCTAATAAAATGCTTGCAATTGAGAATACTAAAGGCAAAAGAGAGAGAGACAACAAAAAGAATCAGAACTTATGTTAAAATGCACTTTGTTATGGCTGCTTGTGAGAGAGCAGACAGCAAAGCTCAGCTATCAATTAGGGGTTAGTAGAAGTTTTTGACATTATGAAGAGTATCACAGACATCTCTGTGGCCTGGGAAGGGTGATTAGTAATTGTAGGAACTGCAATTGGTTAAAAGCATACTATAAATTCAAAAAATTTGACAAAAGTACTACTATTATTATTAGGTGCCGCTGAGTAAGTTACGACTCATAGTGACCCTATGTATAACAGAATGAAACACTGCCCGGTCCTGCACCATCCTCATAATTGTTGCTGTGTTTGAGCCCATCATTGCAGCCACTGTGTCAATCCATCTCATTGAGTGTCTTCCTCTTTTTCTCTGACCCTCTACTTTACCAAGCATGATGAACTTCTCCAGGGACTGATCCCTCCTGAGAACATGTCCAAAGTACGTGAGACGAAGTCTCGTCATCCTTGCTTCTAATGAGCGTTCTGGCTGTACTTCTTCCAAGACAGATTTGTTCGTTCTTCTGGCAGTCATGGTATGTTCAATATTCTTCCCCAACACTATAACTCAAATGTATCAATTCTTCTTCGATCTTCCTTATTCATTGTACAGCTTTCATATGCATATGAGGCAATTGAAAACACCATGGCTTGGGTTAGGTACACCTTAGTCTTTAAAGCGACATCTTTGCTTTTGAACATTTTAAAGAGGCCTTTTACAGCAGATATCCCCAATGCAATACTTTGTTTAGTTTCTTTTTTTTTAATTGTTGTAGTTTAAGTGAAAGTTTATAACTGAAATTAGTCTCTCATACAAAAATTTATATGTACATTTTTATGTGACCCTAATTGCTCTCCCTGTACTGTGACAGCACACTCCTCCTTTCCACCCCTAATTTCCCATGTCAATTCAATCAGTTCCTGTCTTAGGCTGGGTTCTCTAGAGAAGCAAAACCAGTAAGGCATATAAATATATATATAGAGAGATTTATATCAAGGAAATAGCTCACGCAATTGTAGAGGCTAAAACGTCTCAAGTCCACAGGTTAGGGTAGAGGCCTCTCCCAGTTCACGTAGCCGCAGAAGCTGGTGAACCCAAGGTCGGCAGGTCAGAGAGGGGCTCCTGCTCACAGGCTGTGAAGGTCAATGAATTCCAAGATCAGCAGACAAGACCACAAGGTTTCTCCTGATTCACGTAGCTGCAAGGGCTGGCAAACCCAAGGTCAGCAGGTTGGGGAACCAGACTCTTGTTCGCAGGCTGAGTTCGACTAATTCCAAGATCAACAGGTAAGCTGCTAGCTCAAGTCCCATGAACCGGAGGTGAGACAACAAGAGGCAGCTGCTGCATCTGGCACAAGCCAAAAACCTTGGCAAGGTGAGCAGGGAGAAAGTAACTGGCCGAAGGCAGAGAGACAAAACTGAGAACACAGTGAGCTGCCATAGGCCCTGCCTCTGCCAGTACCACTCAGAAGATTCCATCATGGAGGTAATCACAACATTATACAACTGCTAAAACACTGAGAATAATGGTCTAGCCAAGTTGACATACAATCTTAACCATCACAGCTCCTAACCCTCTCTGCCTTCTCATCTCACCTCCGGACAGAAGCTGCCCATTTAGTCTCATGTATCTACTTGAGCTAAGAAGCACACTCTTCACGAGTATCATTTTATGTCCCACAGCCCAGTCCAATCTTTGTCT
>NW_004443982.1:18140263-18142958 GCF_000243295.1 Trichechus manatus latirostris | reverse complement strand
AATAAAGTTGGAGGACTCACACTACCAGACTTCAGAACCTACTATACAGCTACAGTAGTCAAAACAGCCTGGTACTGGTACAAGGACAGACACAATGACCAATGGAACAGAATTGAGAACCCAGATATAAATCCATCCACCTACAGTCACCTGATCTTCGACAAGGGCCCAAAGTCCATCAAATGGGGAAAAGACAGTCTTTGTAACAAATGGTTCTGGCAAAACTAGATGTCCATCTGTAAAAATTGAAACAGGACCCATACCTCACCCCGTATACAAAAACTACTTCAAAATGGATCAAAGACCTAAAGATAAAGATAAAAACCATAAAGTTAATAGAAGAAAAAACAGGATCAATGCTAGAGGCCCTACTGCACGGCATTAACAGGATACAAACCATAATCAACAATGCACAAACCCCAGAAGATAAGCTAGATTACTGGTATCTTCTAAAAATAAAACACTTATGCTCATCAAAAGACTGTACCTAAAGAGTAAAAACAGAAGCTACAGACTGGGGAAAATTTTTGGACGTTACAGGTCAGACAAAGGTCTAATATCTAAAATCTATAAGAAAATCTAACACCTGCACAACAAAAAGACAAATAATCCAATTAAACATGGGCAAAGAAAATGAACAGACACTTCACCAAGAAGACATTCAAACAGCCAACAGACACATGAGAAAATGCTCACGATCACTAGCCATTAGAGAAATGCAAATTAAAACCACAATGAGATACCATCTCACTCCGGCATTACTGGCACGAATCAAGAACACTGGAAATAACCAATGTTGGAGGGGCTGCGGGGAGATCGGAACTCTTATGCACTGCTAGTGGGACTGCAAAATGGTACAACCATTTTGGAAAATGATATGGCGCTTCCTTAGAAAACTAGAAATAGAAATACCATACTATCCAGCAATTCCACTCCTAGGAATATATCCTAGAGAAATAAGAGCTGTCACGCGTATAGACCTATGCACACCCATATTCATTGCAGCATTTTTCACAATAACAAAAAGATGGAAACAACCTAGATGCCCATCAACAAATGAATGGATAAACAAACTATGGTAAATACACACAATGGAGTATTATGCAATGATAAAGAACAATGATGAATCTGTGAAGCATCTCATAACATGGATGAAACTGGGGGACATTTTGCTGAGTGATATAAGTCAATCTCAAATGGACAAATATTGTATGAAACCTCTACTGTAAAACTCTTGTAAAACTTTACACACAAAAAGAAACAATCTTTGTTGGTTACGAGGGATAGGAGAGGTGGAGGGGGAACTAAATAGACAATAGATAAGTGGTAACTTTGGTGAAGGGTAAGACAGTACACAATACTGGGGAAGCCAGCACGACTTGTACAAGGAAAGGTCATGGAGGCTCCATTGACACATCCAAACTCCCTGAGGGACTGAATTGCTGGGCGGAAGGCTGTGGGGATCATGATCTCGGGGAACATCTAGCCCAATTGGCATACCACAGTTTATAAAGACAATGTTCCACATTCTACCTTGATAAGTAGCATCTGGGGTCCTAAAGTCCTGTGAGCCTAGATATTCCACTGGTCTCACCCTTTCAGGAGCAAGGGAGAATGAAGAGAACAGGATACAAGGAAAAGATTAGTCCAAAGAATACTGGACCACGGTTACCACGGCCTCCAGCAGACTGAGTCCAGTACAGCTAGATGGTGCCCAGCTACCACTACTGACTGCTGTGACCGGGATCACAGTAGAGGTTCCTGGACAGAGCTGGAAAAGGATGTAGAACAAAATTCTAACTCACAAAAAAAAGACCAGATTTACTGGCCTGACAGAGTGGAGAAACCCTGAGAGTATGTCCTCCGGACATCCTTTTAGCTCAGTAGTGAAGTCACTCCCGAAGTTCACTGTTCAGCCAGGGATTGGACAACCTCAAAAAACAATATGGGACTAATGAGGCACAGCAGTCCAGGGACAAGGACTAGTAGGCAGGTGGGGACAGGAAAGCTGGTGATAGGGAACCCAAGGTTGAGAAGGGATAGTATTGACATGTCGTGGGGTTTTTAACCTATATCATAGGGCAATATGTGTACTGACTGTTTAATGAGAAACTATTTGTTCTGCAAACCTTCATCTAAGCTATAAAAAAAAACAAAAAAATAATTATCTATGTGAGGTCAAATTGACAACAGCAACTCAAAAGGATTGATGGAAAGCCTAGGGGGCAGTGAGTTGAAGATAATGGTGATGGAATAATTTGGAAAAGGATAGTGAGAATAGCAGCACAATTGGAAGAATGTAATCTCTGTCACTGAATTGTACACTTAGAAACTTTTGAAATTGTGTAACTTTGGCTATGTATGTTTTCCCAAAAAAAAAAAGCCCTCCAAGGTCAAGAAGAGTGTTGACATGTCGTAGGGTTGGTAACCAATGTCATAAAACAATATGTGTACTGACTGTTTAATGAGAAACTATTTGTTCTATAAATCTTCATGTAAAGTACAATTAAAAAATACATAAAATATTTACCCCTATTTTTCTAAGTTTATACCAGTCTTTTATTTCTTTATAGCGCCTTGACCTCCTCTCCATATGAAAAATCTATGTCTACATTTTTTAGTCCCTCTTTTTTGTTTTAATGTTGTCATCTTTTACATGTTGACATCTCTGTTTCCCTATTTTCAGTGTTTTAGC
>NW_004443982.1:18121372-18139934 GCF_000243295.1 Trichechus manatus latirostris | reverse complement strand
TAAAATTCTCTCTTTATCTTTGGTTTTGGCAAGTTTGATTATAATATGTCTTGGTGACTTTCTTTTGGGATCTACCTTATGTGGTGTTCGATGAGCATCTTGGATAGATATCTTGTCATCTTTCACGATATCAAGGAAGTTTTATGTCAACAAATCTTCAACAATTCTGTCTGTATTTTCTGCTATCCCCCTGTTCTGGTACTCCAATCACTCGTAGGTTATTCCTCTTGATGGAGTCCCACATAATTTTTAGGGTTTCTTCATTTTTTTAAATGCTTTTATCTGATTTTTCCTTAAATAAGTTGGTGTCAAGTGCTTTATCTTCAGGCTCACTAATTCTGGCTTCCATTGCCTCAATTCTGCTCCTATGACTTTCTATTGAGTTGTCTAATTCTGAAATTTTATTGTTGATCTTCTGGATTTCTTACTGCTGTCTCTCTATGGATTCTTATAGCCTGTTAAATTCGTCATTATGCTCTTCTCTAATCTTCTTAAGTTCCTCTATTGAATGTTCTGTGTTTTCAAGATCTCCTTCCTGATCTCTTGAAGAGTTCTGTACGTTAATCTTTTGTATTCTGCCACTGGTTATTCCACGAAATTTTCTTCCTCTGGAACATTTCTAGATTCTTTATTTTGGGAGCTTACTGAAGCCATCATGGTCTGCCTCTTTATGTGATTTGATATTGACTGTTGTCTCCTAGCCATCAATAAGTTATTATATTTGTTTTATGTTTGCTTACTGTGTCCTAGCATCTTTTTTTGTTTTGTTTTGTTATGCCCAAATAGGGTGCTCGTGTGAGCTAGCCTGATCACCAGCACCCCTAAAGCTCCAACGTCCTGCCACCAGGTGGCCAAACCTGCCACTAAGTATGTGAGCCAATGAGTCCTCCCACTCCTCCTGTATGGATTGAGCTCAGGTGTCTAGGTAATCAGCCACGAGTGTATAGTGCAGGCTCTCACCTACAGTCCTAGACAGGCATGGGTGATTGGTGTAGGCATAGGGATCCGGCTTCAGGAGGGGTCACACACTGACCAAGGTAGAGGGCCGATGGCCGCCCCTGAGTGTCTGGGAGAAAAGTGTGTCCCTGTTCCCTAGAGCACGTAGCTGGGTGGGTTTTGCAGCCAGAGTATGAGTACCCAATGCTGTTGGCTGTAAGAACTGGGGGGAACCACTTATTCTTGGACCCGTGTCACAGGTGGTTAGGTGGCATGGGTGGAGCCACCAGTCCTCAGGCCCCTGATGTGGGTAGGTGAAGACTCTGCTTATTGGGCAGAACAGTGTGAAATGTCATGAATCTGCCACTTCACAGCTGAAAGAGTTGAAGTTAGACTTCAGGTATATACCCTGTTGTACTGTGGTAATGATGGCCTATGCTGTTGAAATGGGCCAACACAAGTCTCTGCAGGGGGAAAGGCACTTAAAATCCATGGACCCCTTATGCCTGTGCCTAGGTAAAGGAGCTGTGCCTACCCTGAATTCCTGGCTTAGGGGAGCCAGCAGGTTACTTTTTCCCCTGTTTTTTAGTTTGTTCCCTCTCCAAGGCCAGGAGAATGGCTCAGGGTGTGTGACAGGTCCTACTTCCAGCCCAGGGGACTTGGCAGTTGCTGAAGCCATCCCGGACCCAGTGCAGAGCAGGGAGCAGGGAGGTAAATGGGAGCGAGGTTTTTCCAAAGTGGGGCGTTTTTGATCTGTGTGGTAGGCCAGATGCACGTACTTATCTTTCACCAATCGAGGGCTGCTTCTCACTGGTTCTGGATGGCCAAGTAGACTCTCTGCCACTGGGTCTCTCCGGATGTGGAAAACGCCTCCTGAGCGCCACTGCTTGTCTCACTGCACACCACTAGCTGATCCGGCCTGAAGGGCTCCACTTCCTTTGGGTCAGGTCTGGCAACTCCTCACTGCTTCTGAACCATCTCTCCCTCCCCCTGCCACTCAGTCCAATTCCTTAACTTTGCTCTTGATGTTCAGGGCTCCCAGAATGTCATATATAATCAATTTACTTGTTTTTTCTGGTCTTTGTTGTAAGAGGGACAACTGGAAGCGTCTGACTACTCTGCCATCTTGGACCTGTCTCCTCGGTTTTGTTTTTTTATGTTGAGGTGTAATCCATAGTGAAGGCTTTGGTCTTTGATCTTCATCACTAAGTGCTTCAAGTTTCATCCTTTTCAGCAAACAAGGTTGTGTCATCTGCATATCGTAGGTTGTTAATGAGTATTCCTGCAATCTTGGTGCTGCGTTCTTCTTCATATAGTCCAGCTGCTCAGATTGTTTGCTCAGCATACAGATTGAATAAGTCTGATGAAAGGATACAACCCTAACACGCACCTTTCTTGACTTTAAACCACGCAATATTCCCTTGTTCTGTTCAGATGACTGCCTCTTGGTCTATGTATAGGTTCCTCGTGAGCACAATTAAGTGTTCTGAAATTCCCATTATTTGCAATGTTATCCATAGTTTGTTATGACCTACACAGTCAAATGCCTTTGCATAGTCAATAAAACACAGGTAAATATCTTTCTGATATTCTCTGCTTTCTGCCATGATCCATCGGACATCAGCAATCGTATCTGTTGTTTCATGTCCTCTTCTGAATCCGGCCTGAATTTCTGGCAGTTCCCTGTCAATGTACTGCTGCAACTGCTTTTGAATAATCTTTAGCAAAATTTTCCTTGTGTGTGATATTAATAATATTGTTAGATAATTTCCCCATTTTGTTGGATCATCTTTCTTTGGAATGGGCACAAGTATGGACCTCTTCCTGTTGGTTGGCCAGGTAGCTGTCTTCCAGATTTCTTGGCATAGACAAGTGAGTGCTTCCACGCTGCATCCATTTGTTGAAATATCTCATTTGGTAGTCTGTCAATTCCTGGAGCCTTGTTTTTCACCAATATCTTCAGTGCAACTTGGACCTCTTTCTTCAGTACCGTTGGTTCTTAATCATATGCTACTTCCTGAAATGGTTGAACGTCGACCAATTCTTTTTGGTACAGTGACTCTGTGTATTCCTTCTATCTTCTGTTTATGCTTCCTGCATCATTCAATATTTTCCACATAGAATTCTTCAATATTGCAACTGAAGGCTTGCATTTTTTCTTCAGTTCTTTCAGCTTGAGAAATGCCGAGCGTGTTCTTCCCTTTTGGTTTTCTAACTCCAGGTCTTTGCACATTTCATTACAATACTTTACTTTGTCTTCTAGAGCTTCCCTTTGAAATCTTTTGTTCAGGTCTTTTACTTCATCATTTCTTCCTTTCACTTTAGCTGCTCTATGTTCAAGAGCAAGTTTCAGATTCTCTTCTGACATCCATTTTGGTCTTTTGTTTATTTCCTGTCTTTTTAAAGACCTCTTGCTTTCTTCATTTATGATGTCCTTGATGTCATTCCACAACTGATCTGGTCATCAGTCATTGGTGTCCAATGTGTCAAATCTATTTTTGAGATGGTTGCTGAATTCAGGTGGAATACACTCAAGGTCGTATTTTGGGTCTCATGGACTTGTTCTAATTAGTACAAAAGTACTAATCCTTAATCTATATCTATTGAGGACCTATTATGTGTCAAGCATTTTTCTAGGTGCTAAGGATATAGCAGCAAACAACACAGACAAAAATTGCTGAAAAATTGTGAATGGTTAATGGTGATGGTTGAGCAACACGATGAGCATATTTAATGTCACTGAACTATACATGTGAAGACTGTTGAAATGGAAAATGTTTTGTTACCTATATACTTACCACAATAAAAACTGTATTTAAAAAGTTCTGTCCTCGTAGAGTTTACATCCTTGTGTAGGGAGACAGATAAGAAACAAAATAAATAAAATGTATAATTTTTAGACACTAATGGTCGAGGTGAAAACCCTGGTGGCATAGTGGTTAAGAGCTATGGCTGCTAACCAAAAGGTCAGCAGTTTGAATCCACCAGGTGCTCCCTGGAAACTCTATGGGGCAGTTCTACTCTGTCCTGCAGGTTCGCTCTGAGTTGGAATTGACTCGACGGCAACGAGTTTGGTTTTCTGGTTTTTTTAATGGTCGAGGTGGGTGGTTGAAATTTAAAATAATAAGTCAGGGAAGACTTCATTGAGAGAGGTAAAGGTGAAAACCATGAGTATGTCTTTGGAAGTACTTCAGGCAGAGGAAACTGCAAGGAAACTCTTCAAGTTACGACTATGACTAGTATGTTTGAGGAATATCAGAATAGCCAGTGTGGCTGGAGCTGATGGAGCAAGGGGAAGAGGAACAGGAGGAAAGGTCATAGGTGTAGTTGGGGCCATATGGTAGTGGGCCTTGTAGGCCATCTGAAGGACTCTGGATTTTACTAGTAGAGACATGGGAAACACTGACATAAGTCAGAAGACAGAATCTGACATATTTTAAAGGGATCATTCTGGCTGTTGTTTTAAGAAGAGCCTATAGGGGGTGTAAAAGCAGATACAGGGAGAAGTCTACAGTTAAATTGCTAATCTAAAAAAATCAGGAATGCATCTTCACAGAGAATATGCTATAAGGACTGGAGGTAGCACTGATTCAGTTATCTCAACCATTTCCAGGATGCCCCCTTTGAGTAAAACTTCGGAAACCTTTCAAAAGTATTTTTAAAGATTTTAAAAATTTATCCTATAAAATGTGCTAAACCTAAAGTGTTGAGGTTTGACAGTTATACAATTACTGACTTTTTTCATATTCACCCTTAGATAGTAGTGATTTACATAAAAGAAAATCCTTTGATTTTAATATTGTTTTCCCGGATTGTTCTGCATAATTTTATGTGATTTTCTTGATGAACCCATAGTTTTGCTTAATATGCATAATAAGGAAATACTAAGGAAGAACTAGGAACTGGGCAATTCAGCAAGATCACAGAAACCATGTGTTGGGAGCTGTCTGTCAGCAAATGCTGCTAGAAATTCTGTAAATATCAGGGCAAATCTTGCAGATAAGGGTAAAATAAATGGCTTTGGGCAAGATTTTGTGTAGGCTGCTTTTTTTTTTTTTTTTGGTGGGGTCATTGCTACTAATCCAACTAGAATTATTGGAACTCAGCTTTCTGAGTGCCTGAATACTTATCTGTCTTCCAGTTTTCTCAGAAATATGCCTCCCCTCAAATGCTTGTTGCCCTGTTGAGTAGGTAGTATTGATGACAGGGAAATTTTATGGCATCGGATGATGAGACGTTAGCAGAATATCCCAGCTACTATTGCTGCATAACAAATTACTCTAAAACTTAGGTATTAAAACAACCACTTTATTTTGCTCACAATCTTGTGGTTCTGGAATTCTGGAAGGACTCAAGTGGGTGGTTCTCACTAGTGGCCTCTCATGGAGCTGTAGTCATCTGAAAGTTTGACTGAATTGGACTTCCAAGACGACTCACTCACATGGTTCTTCGTTGATGATGTTAGCTCGTCTGTCAACCCAAGCACCTACAAGTGACCTATTCATGTGGCCTGGACTACCCCAAAACATGGCAGACTCAGGGTAGTCAAATTCTTGAAAGGCTCCAAATGTGAGCATTCCATCATGTAATGGTGAGCTGCTTTTCCTTTCATGGCCTAGTGTTGGAAGTCCTGCAGCATCATTTTCATCACATTCTATTGATTACAAGTATGTTGGGAGCCCAAACAAATTCAAGAGGATTGGACATAGTGTCAACCTCCTGATGAGAGGAATGTTGATGTCACATTGTAGATGAGCACATGGGATGGGAGATATCGTTGGGGCCATCTTTAGAAACCATAATCTGCCACACAGGGTTAGTTTGTAAAAATAGAATGTGTAAAGTCATCGAATTCAAGGGAAGGTATAGAGGTTACCTGACCTTGTGGAGAAACAGACAAAGCAAAGAGGCAGAAATTTCAGAATGTTTACATTCTTGTACCCACAAAAGCAAAACGATTCAAGAATACAGTGGGAGTTTAACCAAGTCAGGTTAAAATTTCAGTAGAAGACTTCATTCAGCATTCTTCACTCCAGGTTACCTTAGCAATGACACCTCATATCCTATCGCGATTCATTCATTCATTTCACACACTTATAGTAAGTGCCTACTATATGTACCAGGAACTACTGGTATATAAGCTTTGGTGTGTGTCAGTAAATAAATGCAACAAAAGTCTTACCCTCATGGAGAGTGTATTCTAATGGAGTAATGATATTAAAATAAATAACACTGCTTGCAAATTAAGTAAATGATAATTAGAGGTAGGGCCTCAGGTGGTCTCACTAGCCAGCTCCACTATGGAGGAAGTTCTGGCCTGGAGTTTTGCCATGTGATTGTGCAGCAGGCAAAACAATGAGGTCTTCAAAAAAGAATTTCAGAGGTAAAAGAGTTAATCTGTCCTGTGAATTCAAGTGGGTTTCTGGATACCGATAATCTCTTGGTTGTCCTACTGTAAATCATGTTGTTTCATATTCATTTTGTGACATTTGTTAACTTGTTGGCATCACTGTCCAAAATAACTCTAGGAACCCTAATACTTTACCCCACCCCACACCCACACCCTTTGTCATATAACTTTAGAATTCCATAAAGAAAGTTTATATTTCCTCATGTGATTTGCCAACAGAATAAGGCATAAACCACAGTGTGCCAGTTGCAAGACTAGACTTTAAGAGGTTTTTCGTGTTTTCATTTGCATGGCACTTCTGCCATTGCCATGCAAGCATGCTGGGCCTGGCCTGCTGGAGGACGAAATACATGTGGTCCAGAGTTCAGTCGCCCTGTCTTCCCATTCAACAGCCAGCCCACTCCAAAGGCACAGGAACAAAACCAGCCAAGATTCCAGATGGATGAGCAATAAGTTTACTGCTACATGCTACTAAGATTTTGCGGTTGCTTGTTATGCAGCATTATATTATTGGGCAACAGAGAAGAGACACAACTGAGAAAAGGCAGAACTCCTTCTCCCGGAGACCTGCTTACAGTTCAGGTCTCTGTCGTTGCTACTGGTTCTACCTCAGGGCTGGGGTGTTTGGAAGGATAATCAGAGGCAGAATTAACAGAGGGGCCTCTAGATTCATGACAAGGACTTGAGGTGGGAGGAATGAGGTGGAATAGGGCCTCGTTTCTTCTTGGGAAGGCTTGAATTTTATGACTTCTTATTGTCTAAGAGGACAGAAATCACTCCAAATGCCTACTATGATTGAGGGATGAGGAAGGAAGCCTTAAGGGGAAAAGAAATATTCCAGTTGCTCACTTGATGCCCTTCCTTCCTTTAACCCATCAAGCCCCTTGCCTAAAAGTGGGTTTAGCATTTTATTAATTTAAAAATAAACCTGATTTGGAGGTGTTATAGGAGGAAAGTGGCCATACCATCCTTGAACCTATGTGGATGTGTCAGTCCTGGCAATCATCTTGGCAAACTGAGCTCCTTTCTCAGAATACGTCAAGCAAGGACAGAGGGACAGACTATTTAATCCCTGCTTCCTAATCTGTAAAAATGAACACTTTTCAGAAAAAAATACCTCCAAACAAAACAAGTGGAGTAGTTGCTGTCCCCCCACAGTGTCAGAAACTCTTCCATGAGTGACTTATTCTTTTGTGTCTTGCACAGTCCCTACCAAAATGCAAATACCTCTTCAGCCTTCACTGGTCAACACTTTGGGAAAGAAAGAATTATTTTAAAACAGCTGAGCACAAGAAAGGCAACTAGTTTTTGTAATTGTTCATTTTCTGTCTATTCCACTGGGCTGTAAGCTCCAAGAGATCTAGAACCATGTCTGTTTTGTTTATCCATCAACTGCCAGGGTCCAATAATGCCCAGAGAAGAAAAGCAGGAGGGAATAAATCTGGGAAGGAAAGGAGGGATGGAGGGGGGAAGGAAAAGAGGAAATTTAAGATGCAGAAAGGGGTTGAAAAGCTTAAGTAAATTCTCATACAGAGTTTACCCTGATAGTAACCAGTTAATGACCTGAAGATATTTATTAGGCTCTTACTATGCATATGTGAGGGATGGGGCTCTAGAGTAGGAGAAGGAGGATCCCCCATTCCCTTGCTTTAAACAACAGTGTGGTACTTTGAATTTTTAATTCTGTATACTCCAGGAAAAGCAATACCACAACCAAAATCAAGAAAATAGTTCCATATGGGGGCACTTCACTGTTTTAATGCATCAGACGTGATGTATTCAAACCCCTCGGCCTTGGGGATTGAAACATTCAGAATAAGAACTCCAAAGTGACCAAAGATAATAAACTTCAAGGGAGGGCACCCAGTTTTCTTCTGCTACTCTAGCCTAGTTCACGGGTTGCTCAAACTGTAATGTGTATAATCACCTGGGGAACTTGTTAAATAAGCAAATTTTGATTCAG
Organism: Trichechus manatus latirostris; assembly: GCF_000243295.1. NCBI lineage: Eukaryota > Metazoa > Chordata > Mammalia > Sirenia > Trichechidae > Trichechus > Trichechus manatus. Next base: position 18,131,625 of record NW_004443982.1, on the reverse strand, counting down.
TAGGTCTAGGGTGAAGCATTTTCAACAAACAAAACGCAAAGACTCGAAATCCCAATAAATGAGACACTGAAAAGGAGAGTGCGAAAGAAAGTCAAAAGCTGGAGATAGACCTCAAGAGATTGAAGAAATGACTGCGCCAGACAAAGATTAGCAAAAAGAGATGGAGAGAACAGCAAGGGGAGGTGATGTTGATGCTGCCAACGGTGGACCACACTGAATATACAAGGGACTCAAGGTGGTCACTTCCACTTCCAGGTGTGTGTGTGCCCAGCCTCAGCGTTCCGGCTTGGTGTCCACCGCGCCCCCGGCCTTCTGCCGTGAGGGGAGGAGCTGGGGGCGGAGCGGGAGGAGTGGCGCGAGCCCCGCGTGGGTCCTGCCAGAGATCACCTCGGCCCCTTGGAGAGGCGGCCAAACTGCGGCGGAGCAGGAGGGAGCAGGTTTGGCGAGGGCGCGGCCTCAGCGAGGGGGGCGCAAGACGCGCATCCCCCGCGCTCACCCGGGCCACCCCGGAGCCTCGCGACAATCGGTGCCCCACTTGTCTATCTGCTCCGCGCGTCCTCCTCGCGCCCGCCTCCTCTTGTTACCTCGCGTCTCACCCTCCTAGCTTCATCCTCGCCGCATCCACTGCCATCCGAGCGAGAGGTGGTGCGTGCGGCTGCAGGGCGCGCCCTCAAGTCCGCGCGGTCTCCCACTCGGCGTTGGGGGACACAGGCGACAGCATGGACACCAAGCGCTGCTTTGCCAACCGCTTCGATGACTACCAGGGCAGCCTGCTGGCCGGTCAGTGTGAGGAGGCGGTGGCGCCCTTGGTCACCGCCACCATCGAGCGCATTCTCCAGGAGCTGCCCCCACTCGGGGGTGCCGCCGAGGCCCGGGGGGCGGCAACTGGGGCCAGCGGCTGCCAGGGGGGACTGTACGGCGGCGTGGCCGGAGTAGCCTACATGCTCTACCACGTCTCGCAGAGTCCGCTCTTCGCCACTGCCCGGGAGCGCTACCTGCGCACTGCCAAGCGCCTCATCGACGCGTGCTTCCGAGCGGAAGAGTGGGGCGAGCCGGACGCTGACACCCGCGCCGCCTTTCTCCTCGGGGGCGCGGGTGTGTATGCTGTGGCCACGCTCGTATACCACGCCCTGGGCCGGTCTGACTACGTGCAGCCACTGGGCAAATTCCGGGCTCTGTGCGCCGTCTGTGCGCCCGTCTCCTTCCTGGAGTGTGGCTCCGACGAGCTGTTCGTGGGCCGCGCTGGCTACCTGTGCGCCGCGCTGGTGCTCAAGCAGAAACTCGCCCAGGAGGTAAGAGGCAGTTCAGGCCACGGGGGAGCGCTCGCTACCTGCCTGGCCCTGCCTGTCCACCCCTCCCGGGACTCCCCGGCTCCCGGGAGCGCCGCCCCTTGCTGTTCCTCTCCATCTGTCTTTGTTAATCTTTGTCTGGCGCTGTCATTTCTTCAGTCTTATGAGGTCTATCTCCTGCTTTTAGCCATCGTTCTGCTTCTCTTTTCAGTGTCTTATTTATTGGGATTCAGAGTCTTTGCACTTTGTTCATGTTGTACGCTGAACGTGTCATCTCCCCAGATGCCTCTTGGCCCAATAGCTTTTTGGAAGCTAACAACGTGGCCTTTTCAAGTGAGATATAAAACCTCAAAAAGGAAAGGGATTTCCTTTCCTTTGACCCTGTCAAAAGCCGAAGTAGCCTCGCATGTTAAACCAAATCAACCAAACCAAACTCAACTCTTGGCCGCCGAGTCGACTTCGACTCATAGCGACGCTATAGGACAGGATAGAACTGCCCCATGGGGTTTCCAAGGCTGTAATCTTTACAGAAGCAGACTGCCACAAGTTTCTTCCTCAGAGCCGCTGATGGGTTCGAACTGCCGATCTTTCATTTAGCAGCCGAGCGCTTAAGCACTGCGCCACCAGGGCTCCCCTCACATGTTAGAGAATTAAAAAAGTAGTGGAACTTTGGGAACTGATTCTGCTACCCTTGTTTCCATGCACTAATGTGGTGGTAAGTTGCTTCTGCAACCCCAAGAATAACTGCCCAGCTGCAGGTCTGATGTGCTTACTGTTCAGTTCAGCTCTTGGCTCTTATTAAATGCACATCTGATGGGGATGTCCCCCTTTTTAATACATAAATGTAGATTTAAGAAAGACAGGCATAAAGAATTGTACCCCACTGTGGTGGAACGGAGCCCTGGTGGCGCAGTGGGTAAGAGCTCGGCTGCTAACCAAAAGGTCAGCAGTTTCAATCCACCAGGTGCTCCTTGGAAACCCTGTGGGGCAGTTCTTCTCTGTCCTATAGGGTCGCTGTGAGTCGGAGTCTACTCGAGGGCAACGGGTTTTTGTTGTTGTTGTTGTTGTTTTGTTTTGTTTTTTAATAGGTTTGTTGGTGGAATGTACATTTTTCATTTTGGCATGTGTAGTTATGATTATCAAGACCACAGCCTTCTTGGCAGGGCAGCTTTTCTTGATGAATGGCTTTCGGTGGCTCCTTGAAGTGAACTAGATTCCCCAACAATATATATGTGTTTTTTTTTCTTTTTTCCTGGACTCGCTTTTAATACAGCTTTTGGATATTAGGTGAGAATGTGCCAGTTCCTAGGGAATAGGGGGAAAAAATCCTCAAAAGGATCATAGTAACTAGGACTGAAAGAGAGGCACTTTCATTCATAACCCACTGGAACCAAATATTGTTCTAGGGAGGAAGTGACACATTTAACTTAGCTTTATTTGGGTGAGAGAGGCGTTTGAAGAAAAATCTAAGGTACACAGAGTATTTTAAAAGTGTAATTAACTTGGATAACCTCTATAGAGGCAGACTTGATATTTTCTTGTTTTTCAGCAGGTGACGTTGATTCAAGTGAGAGAAAAAAGAATACTAAAGAATGTGCACTATGCCAGCAGGGCAGCGAAGGTCTGTGTGACAAAGTTGTCTTGCAATAGTTCGCTCTGCCTCTGAGTCACTGTTATCTGCTAGCAGTTTCCCAAGGGCCCTTCCAGTTGTATAAAACTGGTTAGGCCACAGAGTTATTTACATATCATTTGCACTGTATTTGCATCTGCTCTCCAGACCTTGCAGTCTGGCAATAGGCAATTTTCAAATTCATTTTTTTTCCCCTTTGTTGTTTCCTTTAAGCTTAGTTTCTTCCCTTTCCATGCCTTGGGGCCTTTTCTCCAGAATGGAATGACAAAGAGGGGGAAACCCACCAGGTCACACAGATGGACACAGCCCAGAAGGACTCCTTGCCCCAAAGCTGGTGGCCCAGGGCCAATCTGCAAGGCTGATCTCCAAAGACATTTAAGATCTCTTTTCTGCCCTCCTGCCAAACCAGATCTGTCTGTTTGTCCAAATCAAGCTGCGGTGCTTTGACCCCTGCTCCCAGGAGAGGCAGCAAGCTCAGAGGGTAAAAATCAGCTCTTAACTTGAGCAATTCAGCCAGTCCCAGTGCCAGCCACAGCTGTGGCAATCCAAGAAGTTCACGCTTGAAAAGTACAGGGCAGAAGCTAAGCATGCCAGGTTGGAAGCCCCTGGAGAGTGACAAGTCTTATGCACTGTCCTCACTCCCAAGCCCTAGCCAGCTTATGACTTTGCTCTCAGTAGATCATCTAAAAACCTTGATTAAATTGAATCACAAACTTGTGTTCTTTCTCTATAAATAATCTGTCATTATGTCCTGGGTTTCTTTCCCTCCAATGTCATTTATATTCACCTTCCTCTGGCAGTTATCACCCTAGTCTAGATCCTTCCCACACTACTTGGCACACCTTTGGCACCTAATAAATATTTGAATGAATAAAACACCATCTACTAGGATCTATGCAATGTACTCTGAGCTGAATTTTCCCACTCAAGCCATCCCATCTACCTCTAAGAAACCAATCTTTTTAAAAACACTTTTCATTATGTCATTTCCCTGCTCAACATCCTGCAATGGCTCCCTATTACCTTCCCTTCAAGGGCTTCTCATCTCACTCAGAATTAAAGCTAAGTTCTTTAAAATGTCTGACAGGGCCCCACATGATCAGATCCCCAGTCAGTCTACTACACTTCTTGCTCACTCCACTTCAGCCACACTGGTCTTCTTGCTATTTAGGCACTCTCCTGTCTCAGGGTGTTTGTACTCACTGTTTCCTCTGCTTGGGATGCTCTTCCTCTAGATATTTTCACAGCTAGTGCCCTCACCTCGGTCAGGTCATCATCTTCTCAGGGAGGCCTTCCCTGTACACCTTATTTAAAATTGCAACTCTGCCCCCTAGAACTTTTCCCCTTTCCTGCTTCATTTGACTTATTTATTTTGTTTATTTCTGTCTACCCCAATTATGATGTAAGTTCCGTAAAGGTAATTTTTTTTTCATTGCTGTATCCCCAGCGTCAAGACATTGCCTGGCCTGTATTTAGGTACTCAACTTTTGGGGGTGAAGGCAGGGCATTGTTGCCAATATTGTCTACTCTGTGGCTTGCTTCATCACTCATTTTTAATCATATCCAATTTATCAGTCTTTTCTTTTATGGTGGGATCATTGGTATCATGTTTACCAGATTTTTTTTTCCACTGCCAAGGTCTAAGTAAATATTTGTTGGATGAATGAATGAAGTCTAGTTTCTTACAAATTTTTCCTCTGATCAAGCTGAACCACTAGACTAGTACATATTAAACTTCAGTGTGCATAGAAATCACCTGGGGATTTTGTTAATAAAGCGTAGATTCTGATTCAGCAGATCTGGAGTAGAGCCTGAGATCCTGCATTTCTAACAAGCTCCCAGGTGACGCTGCTGCTGCTGGTCCATGGAAAATGCTTTGAGTAGCAAGGCAATACAGCCCCATGTCTATTAAGATATGCTATAAGTCACTATTCTATGAAGCTCGATATATTTATTTATAAGGCTATAGTTTAGAATGATGATTATTATATTCATCCATGCTTTCATTATAAGGGCACACAAGAGCAATTTCTCTCAAGACTCAGGACAAGAATAGTTGTGTTCTTCCTGGTGATTGATTTAAAAAAATACTTCTGAATGTGTCATATTACTTTGTTTCCCACTGTGCTTTTGATGCTAGGAAGTTTATGGCCAGCTCATGGCTTAGTTTACCCTTTTCTGAATTTTCTTCCTTCCAGTTGATTTTAGTGATTGTATTTATGTTTGTAAGATTCAGGGGTGAAAAAAAAATGTGTGTGTATGTAGAGAGTGACAGAGACAGAGAGAATCACTCTGTCCAGGTAATGTGTGTGTGTGTGAAAAAAAAGTGTGTGTATGTAGAGAGAGACAAATGGAGGCAGAAAGAATCTCTCTATCCAGGTAGTGCGTGTGTATGTGTGTGAAAAAATATGTGTGTGTATATAGAGAGAGACAAAGGCAAAGATAATCACTCTATCCAGGTAATATTTCATTTAACTTGATCCTCCTGGAAACAGTCAAAAGAAGTAGCTTAAGAGTTTGTTAGGCTGATATCCTTGAACAATGGGGCACTAAAATCTCAAGAAATCACATCTTAAGAACTTGTATTGGACCTGTTGTGCTAAATTGTTGAAATAAGGTTCGTGAAATATAGATGTGATTTTATTTTCCCAGACAAGGTCACAGACCCTGTGAATTCTATCCACAGACCCCTCTCAAGGGACCTCAGATTGAGAACCCCTGGATTAGGAGGTTTGCAAAACTCCAAGCAAGCAATGATGGTAGCTTGGACTTTGGTAGTGATAGTAGAGATAAAGACAAGGGGACAGTCAAGTTCTGTTTTGGAGGTAGAACTGGGCTTGGTGATGGATTGAATGTGGGACTGAGGGAAAGTTAAGAATCAAGGATGGCTCCAAGGTTTGTAACTTCATCTACTGGATGGATAGTGATGCTCTTTACTAAGATGAGAAAGACTTGTGGGTGGTAGGAGGGGACTGTTTTGGAAGTTGCTATGGCAACTAACCAAAGATAAAGTGCCTTATATAGAGCTTGGCATATAGTAGTTGCTTAATGAAATCAGTGTTAGTCCTTTTTGTTTCTAGGAACAGAAAACCAAAGGTGATTCTGAATATCAGATAGAAAATGATACCCAATATAAGGTATCTATTTTCTTGCCATGATTTAAAAACTATTACTAGTTGCCATCAAGTCAATTCCAACTCATAGTGACTGCATATGTGTCAGAGTAGAACTGTGCTACATAGGGTTTTCAAGAGCTGATTTTTCAGACGTAGATCATCAGGCCTTTCTTCCGAGGCACCTCTTGGTGAACTCAAACTGCCAACCTTTCAGTTAGCAGCTGAGCTCTTAACCGTTTGTGCTACCCAAGATAAAAACTATTACAAGGTTGTTAATTGGGTCCTGAGCACATTCCTAAGGCAGGTGGTTGGCAGCTGTCAGTGAGGATGCTTTTAACTGCAAATAACAGAATGTCCAAGAGAAAGTGATCTAAGTCATGAGATCATTTATTATCTCACTTGGAGTCTAGAGCTAGGCCAGTCCAGGACGGTCATCAAGAGCCTAAGCCTTTTCCAATCTTTTTCTCTGCCTTTCTCAGTGTAAGAGTCATATCACCCTTTAAGGTTGCAAGGTGGCTGCTGTCATTTCAAGCATCATGTTTTCATACAGCCTAAGTAGAAAGGGAGGGTCTAATGGTTTTTCCTGCATCTCTTTTTATCATGTAGGACTTTCTATCCTAGAATACTTTTTTCTTCTGACTCATTCATTGCCCAGAACTTAGTCACTGGCAACTTCTACTTTCAGGGGAGGCTGGGAAGGCTAGTGGTTTTTATTTCTAACTTCTATCATTGGACCCAACTTCTGACAAGAAAGAAGGGAGAGGCTGAATTGGTACCAAAGTGTCTACCTTTTGGCATCCCTTGGCAAGGTCTGTTTTGTGACCTTCCACCTCTTTTATCTATTCATTTTTCCTCCTCTCAATGTTTATCTTCTCTTTTTGAGGTCACTGCTATAACCCATAAGGAGCTCTGGTGGTGCAGTGGTTAGGCACTTGGCTGCTAACTCAAAGGTCTGTGGTTCAAACCCACCAGCTGCTCTGCGGAAGAAAGATGTGGCAGTCAGTTTCCATAAAGATTTATAGCCTGAAAACCCTATGGAGCAGTTCTACTCTGCCCTGTAATGTTGCTATGAGTCGGAATCGACTGGACAGCAATGAGTTCTATGTCCCATGACACCTGTAAACTGTTTTGTTTTTGCTGTCAGCTGTCAATCAAATACAAGCTAAGATATTATCTGTTCATTGACACATAAACTAGTAAAATTTTGAGAATATTTTATGGCAGCAACTATTTGCATCTTTTCCTGGTTTTTCTTTAAAAAATTACTACTGTCATCATAATAACAAGGTAAAATCAAAGGATGCAGAAAGATATAAAACAGAATGAGTACTCTTCTTAGAATGTATTTGTTATTAACCTTTTCTTTTTCCTTTTAGAATTATTCTATTTCATAAAATGAAATATCTTTATTTTTATCCATTTACACAAATGATCGTATTGTACAAACCGTTCTGCAGCTTTCTCTCTTGTTTAATGTACCTTGGGGCATCTTTCCACATCACTGCATAAAGAGCTGTCTCATTCTTTATACTGTTTCCATTTAATGGATATACTCTACTTTAACCCTCATTGATGGACATTTAGGTTGATTCAAGTTTTTTGTTTTTCTATCACAAGCAATGCTATAAAGAATACACATACATATACATATAATAAGTCTATATACATATACATATGTATACAAGTAATATGTATGTGGAGTACCTGGGTGGCGCAAACAGTTAAGTGCTCAACTACTAGCTGAAAGGTTGATGATTCGAACCCACCCAGAGACACCTTGGAAGAAAAGCCTGGAGATTTGATTCCAAAAGTTTATGGCCTTGAAAACCCTATGGAGCAGTTCTGCTCTGCACACATGGGCCCCATGAGTCAGAATCGACTTGACAGTAACTAACAACAACACTCTGTATACACACACATACACATGCCTTTCTATTTGTATCTTTGCTTACTTTTGCAAGTATATATATATATATATATATAGTATATAGGATAAATTTTTTAAAAATAAAATTGTTGACTCAAAGGTTGCAGGTTCTTTTTCACTTGATAAAGATTGTCAAATTTCTTTCCAAGAAGGTTACATCAATTTCCATTCCTTCCACCAGGGTTTGAGAGTGTCTGTGTTCTTATATTCTTATCAACACTGGGTTTCATAAGACTTTAATATATGCAAAGCTGATGAGTAGAAAATGAGGATAAATGGTTGCCCTTTATAAGTGAGTCCCCTTATCATTCTATTCAGTACTCACTGAATAAAATGCACATGCAGATTTCACTTAGTCTTTGGATTTTTGCTGTCCTGATATTAGCAGGTGTGTGTTGTCCACTGCCTACGTAAACTCTGAAGTTTGGCTTGAAATGACAGCAGGGCTTGGGAAGCTTGGCTTTTGTCGGCCTGGTTCAGTTCCTAATTGCCTGATTATACACCTGCTTAGGGAGCAGGGCACTTCTGTGGGCTACAGCTTATATCCTTTGTTGCTCGTGACCCAGAACCCTGTGATTGCTAAAAGGATGTGGTAAGAGCTAACTATGGATAATTATGGATAACATTGTGAAGAACAGGAATTCCAGAACACTTAATTGTGCTCATGAGGAGCCCGTACATAGACTGAGAGACAGTCATTAGAACAGAACAAGGGGATACTGTGTGGTTTAAAGTCAGGAAAGGTGTGCATCAGGGTTGTATCCTTTCACCATATTTTTTCAAACTGTATGCCTAGCAAATAATCTGAGAAGCCAGACTATATGAAGAAGAAGTGACAACAGGATTGGAGGAAGACTCATTAACCTGTGATATGAAGATGACACAACCTTGCTTGCTGAAAGTGAAGAGGACTTGAAGCACTTACTGATGAAGATCAAAGACTACAACCTTCAGTATGGATTACACCTCAACATAAAGAAAACAAAAATCCTCTCAACTTAGAAAGATTCAGCAGAGTAGTAGGATACAAGATCAACATATAAAAATCAGTTGGATTCCTATACACAAAGAGAACTTTGAAAAGGAAAACAATACCATTTATAATAGCCCCTAAAAAGATAAAATACTTAAGAACAAATCTAACCAGGGACATAAAAGACCTAAACAAAGAAAATTAGAAAACACTATTGTAAGAAACCAAAAGAGAGCTACATAAATGGAAAAATATACCATACTCATGGATAGGAAGACTCAACATGGTGAAAATGTCAATTCTACTCAAAATGATCTACAGATATAATGTAATCTAGATTCAAATACCAGCAGCATTCTTTAACAAGATGGAAAAACTAATCAACTTTATGTTGAACGGAAAGAGGCCCCGAATAAGCAAAGCATTATTGATGAAAAAAGAACAAAGTAGGAGGCCTCACACTGACTGATATCAGAATGTACTACACAGCCTGTCTCTGGTACAACAAAAGACACATAGACGAACAGAACAGAATTGAGAACCTAGATATAAATCCATCCACCTATGGTCAGATGATCTTTGACAAAGGACCAAAGTCCATTATGGGAAGAGAAAGTCTTTTTGACAAATGGTGCTGGCAAAACTGGATGTTCATCAAAAAAAAAATGAAACAAGACCCATGCCTCACACCATACACAAAAACTAAATCAAAATGGATCAAAGACCTAAATATAAAACCTAAAAGGATAAAGATCATGGAATAAAAAATAGGGACAATGCTAGGGGCCTAATATATGGCATAAATACAATATAAACCATAACTAACAGTGCACAACAAAGCACCAAAAGATAAACTAGATAACCGAGAACTCCTAAAAATTAAATACTTATGCCCTTCAAAACTTCACCAAAAGAGTAAAAAGTGAACCTACAGACTGGGAAAAAGTTTTTGGCTATGACATATCTGACAAGGGTCTAATCTCTAAAATCCATAGAATACTTCAACACCTCAACAACAAAAAGACAAATAATCCAATTAAAAAATGGGCAAAGGATATGAACAAACACTTCACCAAAGAAGGCATTCAGTTGACTAACAGACGCATGAGGAAAAGCTTGCAATCATTAGCCATTATTATTGTTAGGTGCCATCAAGTCAGTTCCGACTCAGAGTGACCCTATGCACCACAGAACTAAACATTGCCCAGTCCTGTGCCATGCTCACAATCGTTGTTATGCTTGAGCCCATTGTTGCAGCCACTGTGTCAATCCATCTCATTGAGGGTCTTCCTCTTTTTCGCTGAACCTCTATGTCTTT
>NW_004443982.1:18118270-18120519 GCF_000243295.1 Trichechus manatus latirostris | reverse complement strand
TAGTCAATAAAACACAGGTAAACATCTTTCTGGTATTCTCTGCTTTCAGCCAGGATCCATCTGACATCAGCAATGATATCCCTGGTTCCATGTCCTCTTCTGAATCTGGCCTGAATTTCTGGCAGTTCCCTGTTGACATACTGCTGCAGCTGCTTTTGAATGATCTTCAGCAAAATTTACTTGCATGTGATATTAATGATATTGTTCGATAATTTCTGCATTCGGTTGGATCACCTTTCTTGAGAATAGGCATAAATATGGATCTCTTCCAGGTGGTTGGCCAGGTAGCTGTCTTCCAAATTTCTTGGCATAGACGAGTGAGCACTTCTAGCACTGCATCCGTTTGTTGAAACATCTCAATTGATAGTCTGTCAATTCCTGGAGGCTTGTTTTTTGCCGGGGCCTTCAGAGTAGCTTGGACTTCTTCCTTCGGTACCGTCGGTTCCTGATCATATGCTACCTCTTGAAATGGTTGAACGTGGACCAGTTCTTTTTGGTGTAATGACTCTGTGTATTCTTTCCATCTTTTCTGATGCTTCTTGCATTATATAATATTTTTCCCATAGAATCCTTCACTATTGCAACTCGAGGCTTGAATTTTTTCTTCAGTTCTTTCAGCTTGAGGAATGCCGAACATGTTCTTCCCTTTTGGTTTTCTATCTCCAGCTCTTTGCACATGTCATTATAATACTTTACTTTGTCTTTTTGAGCCGCCCCTTGAAATCTTCTGTTCAGTTCTTCTACTTCATCATTTCTTCCTTTTGCTTTAGCTACTCGACGTTCAAAAGTAAGTTTCAGAGTCTCATCTGACACCCATTTTGGTCTTTTCTTTCTTTACTGTCTTTTGAATGACCTCTTGCTTTCTTTGTGTATGATGTCCTTGATGTCATTGCACAACTTGTCTGGTCTTCAGTCATCAGTATTCAACACGTGAAAATCTATTCTTGAGATGGTCTCTAAATTCAGGTGGGATATACTCAAGGTCATACTTTGGCTCTCGTGGACTTGTTCTAATTTTCTTCAGTTTCAACTTGAACTTGTATATGAGCAACTGATGGTCTGTTCTGCAGTCAGCCCCTGGCCTTGTTCTGACTGATGATATTGAGCTTTTCCATCGTCTCTTACCACAGATTTGATTCCTGTGTATTCCATCTGGCGAGGTCCATGTGTATAGTCGCAGTTTATGTTGGTGAAAAAAGGTATTTGCAATGCAGAAGTCATTGGTCTTGCAAAATTCTATCATATGATTTCCGGCGTCATTTCTATCACCAAGGCCACATTTTCCAACTACTGATCCTTCTTCTTTGTTTCCAACTTTCACATTCCAATCACCAGTAATTATCAATGCATCCTGATTGCATGTTCGATCAATTTCAGACTGAAGAAGTTGGTAAAAATCTTCAATTTCTTCATCTTTGGCCTTAGTGATTGGTGTGTAAATTTGAATAATAGTCCTATCAACTGGTCTTCTTTGTAGGCGTATGGATATTATCCTATCACTGACAGCGTTGTACTTCAGGATAGATCTTCAAATGTTCTTTTTGACGATGAATGCAACGCCATTTCTCTTCAAGTTGTCATTCCCAGCATAATAGACTATATGGTTGTCAATTCAAAATGGCCAATACCAGTCCATTTCAGCTCACTAATGCCTAGGATATCGATGTTTATGCATTCCATTTCATTTTGGATGATTTCCAATTTTCCTAGATTTATACTTCGTACATTCCACGTTCTGGTTATTAATGGAAGTATGCAGCAGTTTCTCCTCATTTTGAGTAGTGCCACATCAGCAAATGAAGGTCCTGAAAGCTTGACTCCATCCACATCATTAAGGTCGACTCTACTTTGAGGAGGCAGCTCTTCCCCAGTAGTATTTTGAGTGCCTTCCAACCTGAGGGTCTCATCCTCTGGCACTATATCAGACAATGTTCCCCTGCTATTCATAAGGTTTTCACTGGCTAATTCTTTTCAAAAGTAGAATGCCGGGTCCTTCTTCCTAGTCTGTCTTAGTCTGGAAGCTCCGCTGAAACCTGTCCACTGTTGGTGACCCTGCTGGTATCTGAATACTGGTGACATAGCCTCCAGCATCACAGCAACACGCAAACCCCCATAGTATGACAGACTGACAGACACGTGGGGGCATTAGGCATTAAAGAAATGTAAATCAAAATTACAATGAGATACCATCTCACCCCGACATTACTGACACTACTCATAAAAAGCAGAAAATAACAAATGTTGGAGAG
>NW_004443982.1:18116421-18117446 GCF_000243295.1 Trichechus manatus latirostris | reverse complement strand
AATGAAGAAAACCAAAGACACAAGGAAAATATTAGTCTAAAGGACTAATGGACCACATGAACCACAGCCTCCATCAGCCTAGAAGAATTAGATGGTGCCCAGCTGTCACCAGGAATTGCTCTGACAGGCATCACAATAGAAGGTCCCTGGCAGAGTGGGAGAAAGATGTAGAAAAAAATTCAAACTCATCAAAAAAAAAAAAAGACCAGACTTACTGGCCTGACAAAGAATAGAGCAATCACCGAGATAATGGCCCCTGGACACCCTGCTAACTCAGAACTGCAGCAACTCCCAAAGTCCTCCTTTTAACCAAAGATTTGACAGGTCTGTAAAACAAACAACAACACACATAAGGAACATGCTTCTTAGTTCAATCAAATATATGAGACCAAATGGGCAAAACCTGCACAAAAGCAGAGAGGAGAAGGCAGGAAGGGACAGGAAAACTGGGCAAACGGACACGAGGAACCTGGGGTGGAAAGGGAAAGGGGAAGAGTGCTGACAGATTGCTGGGATTGCAACCAATGTCACAAACCAATTTGTGGATAAATTTTTGAATGAGAAATTAATTTTTGCTGTAAACTTTCACCTAAGGCACAATAAAATTTAAATTGAAAAAAAGCTGAAACATAGAGAGGTTAATGAAATTGCCAGAGGTCAAGAGAGTTAAGGACTTATGTAAAATATTTTGCTCATAAGGGACACTCAATAAATGGCAATATCATTATCATTAAAAATAATAAATTTCAACTGCACCCTTAAAAAAATCCTCACAACTGGACCAATAAGTAACGTCTTGATAAATGGAGAAAATATTGAAGTTATCAAGTATTTCATTGTACTTGGATCCATAATCAATGTCCATGGAAGCAGCAGTCAAGAAATCAAAGGACATATTGCATTGGTCAAATGTGCTGCAAGGAGTTCTGCCAAAATGGCGCTCTAGGCAGAAGCACCACGCCGTCCCTCCACAGCAAAGATCTGAAAAACTAAGCCGAACAGAGAATACAACAATCCTGAAACCC
>NW_004443982.1:18074217-18108171 GCF_000243295.1 Trichechus manatus latirostris | reverse complement strand
AAGTGGTATCTTGGGTGAAGGGTGAGACAGTACACAATACAGGGGAAACTAGCACAACTTGTACAAGGAAAGGTCATGGAAGCCCCATAGACACATCCAGCTCCTACACAATACATAATGCATTTCCTCCACATGGCAGGGAGGTTCCTTAATATTCCCTGTGTGGTGATGGTCTCTTGGTAAATGGGCCGACAGTCCATGATGTGTCAAAGTGTTTCTCTTCATGATTCAATTTTACAAACTTGATCTCTGACTTGCATTCATTAATTAAGTACAATGTTTTGGATGTTTGCTTTGTCTCATGAAAGTATGCTGTTCTTATGAATTACTAATATATAAGTATATAAGTATACTTATATATAACTACCACTTATCTTCTCCTAATTATTTTCTTTATGGATTTAGTTACTAGGGAAACCTACCAAGTTAACAGGCCCATTATTCCTGGGGTGCTAGTTACTTGGAGAAACTGAATTTTCAAAAAGTCATTTGACCTATTGTTTCAAGCTGAGCAAAGAAGTGTTTTATGTGTAAGATCAGATTTCCCTTTCTGCAGAGCTTTAACCGTTCAACAACCCAGACAAATAAATGACATTGGCACGTTGAAGTCTGAGTGCTGCTACCTGGGCCATAAAGAAGCTGTTTCCCCAGATGAGGGAAAGTCTTACAGACTTCATGGGTGAGAACATCATCTAAATGAGAGGTGACAAAATAAATGTTGGTCATAGCATTATGTGCAGTTAGCTGTTACTGTGGCCATCTGCTGACTCCATTGCTTTGCATGGAATGGATTCCCCGTGCTCAGTGATGTGTTGAAATCTGGTATCCATGGCAACCAAAGCTTCACCACTCTCAAAGCAGGCACTGTAGGGATGAGTTGAATTTTACCCATATAATGACTTTCAGAGGAACCCACTTTCCTAACAGACTTTATAGCTATCTAAGGCTAAAGAGGAACTCAGTGGTTAAGAGCTCAGCTGCTAACCAAAAGGTCAGCAGTTCAAATTCACCAGCCGCTCCTTGGAAACCCTATGGGGCAGTTCTACTCTGTCCTATAGGATCACTGTGAGTCGGAATTGTTTCGACTGCAACAGTTTTTTTTTTTTTTTTTAAGGCTAAAGAGGATCCAGTGACCAACCAGAAATGGAAGTATTGTCCACATGCACATTTCGGTAACATAATCATCTTACTGTTTTAAATGCTTTCCCCCTTTCCTTGAGAGGCAAAAAGAATTGCTCATGTATTACAAATTGGATGCTCAATGAACGATGGATTAAGAGAGAAGCTTTGCGAGTGAGGGATTGTATCCTGGCTCCATCACAGTAGCTGGGTGACTTTGGGCAACTAATTTAGCATCTCTGAGCCTTAATTTCTTCATCTGCAAAATGCAATATAAGCTGCACCCACCTCTTAGGGTTGCTATATTGCTATGAAGATCCACTGAGACTGTGCATGCAATGTTCTTACAGAGGGTCGCCTAGGTGCAGAGTAGTGAGTCTGTATAAGTCAGCTATTGTTTTTCTATTATTTTGGGTGTTATTATCATTAATGTAAAGTGAGACTTGTTGGCTAAATAATATAAGTGTGTTTTTTGATGGTCAGCCAGTCTGTTTAATAGTCCCCGTGGTTGTATTCAGAGATGCTATGTCCCCGACCACAGCAGCAAAGCTTTCAGATTTTCACACAGAGGCCATAAAGGGCACAAGGGAAATAGTCATGGCTCTGCTATGCAGGAGATTAAGCTGAGCTGTCCAGAAAGATATGTGTCAAAGTAAATTGAGTGGCTGGGCATTACCGCTGTAACACAAGCCTGTGTGTTACCCTCTGCGCTTTGCTTCCTTCAGGGAAAGGGGCCTTCTTATCTGTTTTTAAAATTGTTGGCTCTTTGTGGACTTAATTAACCCAGGAATTGGTTTTTCTCTGTCTCTGCTTTGTACTGTTTGGAGTAAATCGCCTGATTGGCTTTAAGTGACTGTGAATTGCTATGCAGATGGTGTTGGAAGGTTTGTTTCTTTCCCTGTTCTCCCCCAGTCCCATTCTGAGTGGTGGATCCAAGGAACTCTATCTTGCTCTTAAGTTCTCTGCTCCTAAAGATCATTTGCTTGCATGACACTAATTCAGAATCTGAGACAAGTTTCAATAGTTGTGACTCTGGCAAAGTGACAACTTCAAAAGAGTTTACCTCAGTAAATTTTCCAGATCATGTACATTTGGTAGCTTGTTTCAGAGAACGATTAATACAATTAAGGAGTCTTTCAAGTGTTTCTTTAGCTTCTGAATCTGGGAAGTTTCTTTTTTAACAGTAAAGCAGCTTCCTATTTGTATTTCAATACTATGTGATAAAAACTCACTGTCAATTTTACAATTTTAAATCTATATTTCACTTTTTAGCTCCTATTTATATTCATTTATAACATAGTATCAATATTTACAACTACACTACTCTAATAAAAAAGAATAATTATGATTTCCCCTATTCCTAATCAGTGAGGTGTCATGTATATTCTTTAGTTCTGCTTAAAATCTTCAATACCACCTTAACTGGGTCTAGGTCTTGGCTTTAGTCTCTGTGTGAGTCTATTATATTTTTCTCTGATCTGTGGCCTTAGGCCAGTTGCTCTCAAACTTGAGCACATGAGAATCCCTGGAAGGCTTGTTAAAACACAAATTTCAGGCCTCAGGCCCAGAGTTTGTGAGTCAGGAAGTCTCAGGTGGGGCCTGAGAACGTGCATATCTAACAAGTTCCCAGATGATGATGATGATGTGGGTATGGGGACTATACTTTAAGGCATTTTTAAGAATCACTGCCTTAGGCTGTACCCTTAACCTTGGCCAAGCATCTCTGAAATGTGGGAATGAGGTGGGGGCACGTGGTGGTAGTATCACAGAATTATCATATCTACCAGGGCATAATTCAAAGGATAGGACTTACTGTGTGTCAGGCATGTAATAAACATGCTATCTCTATTTTGCAGGTGAGAAAAGTGTGACTTAGAGAGGTTCGGTAACTTGCTTGTTATTACACAGCTTGTAAAGGAGTTGAACCCATGTTTGTCTGACTACAGAGTTTTTTAATGTAACTTCTATAGATTTGAGTTAAGTAAGCCCTCTACATGTTGTATGCTGAAGTACATGCTACCAAAAGGAGAGTGAGCTTGTACTCTCAAGGTGTTTGTAAGAATAGCCTGAACTCAACCTTATCAAGCTCAAGAGGTTTGTGAAATCTCACTTAAAATTGAATGAAAATGACAGTACAGGAAGGTACTCCATATTTGTCCCAAACTTCAAGAAACCTGTGAGTCTCAACTTCCTGGAACACTAAAAAGGGTCAGTAATTGGAAGTTCTGGATACCTCTGGTGGCAGAGAGTGTGGATCAGGACTGAGAACAAAAGTTACAAGTTTGACAAAGAGTGGTTAGACTCCCAGATTTTTCCCCCAGATCCAAGCATTCCGATAGTGGTCTTAGGCCAGGTTCCTCAAAAGCTGACCCTGAGATGTGAATTCATGTGTAAGTGATTTTTTTAAGGAAGCGCTTCTGGGAGAAACTAATAAGGGAATGGGGGAAGCAGCAAAGGAGAAGAAGCCAAGCAAGGGTGCAGTTTTAGGCAAAGCATGAGCCTCTGTCTCATCCTGTGCGGGAGGTCTGGAGTGTAAATTACATCTCAGAGTTTGTCTGGACCAGAGGCACACTCTTGAACTAGTAATTAGCTACAGCTGGGATAAGGTGTAAACTTTAGGTACTGCCGGCTCTCTTGGCATGCTGCCAAAGTGACTCTAGTACCCCAAAAGTAGGCCTCTGAAGAGGGCTTCAGGTTGAGAGTTGTTAGAAGAAAAGTATGTAGGGGGATGTATTCATAGACCCAGTAAGGAGCATCTAAGGGGATTTGGTGGGCAGAGATGAGGTACCTCACCAAAAATAGCAGGATTACTACAGGAAAGCTTATATGCTCAATGGTGAAACCCACCCCGTACCCACATCCCCAGCATTTTCCTCAACTCAACTCCAGAACACTCAATGGCAACTTTTTTTTTTTAACCTTCATGCTGGATGGAAAAAGAATAAAGAAGAGAGTTTAAAAGATTCAAAGAAGGGGAGGGGGTGGTGTACAACATGTTCCATACAAGTTAACACTGGACTTTTCATTAACAGCTTAGGAAGCTACAAAACAATGGATCGTGGCCTTCAAAATTTACAGGGAAAATTATTTCTCAACTAGAATTTGATAGCAATCAAAATTATCAATCAAGTGAAAGAGCATAAAAATTATCTTTAGATATGCAAGATAATTTAATATCAATTATCTTTAGATATTAAAACTTTTTTGGTACATTTAAAGAGGGAATTAACCAAGAAATAGGAAAATATGGGATCAAATAACCTGAGACTCCAATGTAGTTGGAGTCACAGGAAACTTCCAGAGTGGTGGGAAAGAAAAACTCATGGTGACAACTGTGTATCAGGCCTTGAAGGACAGTTATTACTGGAGCAGAGCTACAGTTGGGATGTTGCCAATGTTGCCAAGGGGAAAACATGGAAGCTGAAAAATTACTCGATGTGTTTGGCTGTACGTAGAGGAGTTTTACAGGTCTATCAAAGAGTTTGGGGATGAATTTGTTATAGGCACATAGAAAACCAAACAACAATAAAAAAAAGAAAAGGCAATTGTTAATTCTGAGGTGGTGGTGGTGGTGGTTAAGAACACAGAGAAAGGAAGTGGTAATCATTGCACATGGTATTGCTCAACGAATGTTGATTTAACCAAATAAGTACTCTCCCTGGTGGCGAAGTGATTAAGAGCTATGGCTGCTAATCAAAAGTTTGGCAGTTAGAATCCACCAGTAGCTCCTTGGAAACACTATGGGGCAGTTCTACTCTGTCCTATAGGGTTGCTGTCTGTCGGAATCAACTCGACAGCAATGGGTTTGCTTTTTCTTTTTTTGGCCAAAAATATGATATAATTATTTTGGGTTGGTGACAAAATAGAAGTGTGTATGGAGAGGATGTAAGAGAGCTAAATTCTCATCTTCTATGTTAGGAGATTAATAGATAATGTCTAAAATGGGAACAAATCAATGAATAACTATGTAACTATGATAGCATTTAGAAATGGAGGTAAGTAGCTAGAAAGAAAATACATATAACCCTGTTTTAAGTTTTAGCCTCAGAGGAATAGGAATGTGGGTAGGAAAGGAGGGCAGGAGCCTACTATTATTTCGAGGAACTCTTGACTATGCACGTGTATTTCTTTGAGAAATATAAACATTAAGGAAGTAAATATGGACTGTTTCCTTAACCAGCCTTTCCTGTGCTTTTCGGCTGTGATTTCTCCATATTCTGTTGGATTCTTCATGCTTACCTTATTCCTGCCCAAAGAGTAAAAAATGTTCCTTGAGAACATTTGTGGGATGCTAGCTAGTAAAAGAAGTAATGTGGTCATTTATAGATATATTTCATCATCAAATAGTTTCTCATAAAAATATGTCTTAGTATATCCCTTATAGCCTTATAAGTCATAATGGAGATTTAATTATGATGTTTTATTAGTTTGAATGGCCAAATAACTCTGTGTCAATTCAAATCTTCATACTGTTTAATTTAAATACCTGTGCCTTCCTTTGTAAAGTACTGAGTAACGTAATGAGGATCAGAACTACAATTATTAAGCTTCAGCCCAGGGAGGAGAAGGAGAAGGCCCAGTTAAAATAATTAAAAGTAAAAAGATAGATGGTTACAGAATAATAGTTTTTCATGGCAGTGGTTCTGAGATGCTTCAAGATCCTAAAATGCTTCTAAGTCATTGCAACCAATAATAAATAATAATTATAAAAAAGATTAAGTCTGCGAAGTACTTTTTACATTAGCTGCCCCCATTTAATCCTCACAATATCTCTAAGTTAGATATTTTGTTATTGTTGTTGTTGTTAGGTGCCATCGAGTTGGTTCTGACTCATAGCAACCCTATGTACAACAGAACCAAACACTGCCCGATCCTGTGCCATCCTCACAATCGTTGTTGTGCTTGAGGACATTATTGCAGCCACTGTGTCAACCCAACTCTTTGAGCGTCTTCCTCTTTTTCGCTGACCCTCTACCAAGCATGATGTCCTTCTCCAGGGACTGATCCCTCCTGATAACATGTCCAAAGTATGTGAGATGTAGTCTCAACATCCTTGCTTCTAAGGAGCATTCTGGTTGTACTTCTTCCAAGACAGATTTGTTTGTTTTTCTGTCAGTCCATGGTATATTCAATATTCTTTGCCAAAACCACAATTCAAAGGTGTCAGTTCTTCTTTGGTCTTCCTTATTCATTGTCCATGGCTTGGGTCAGGTGCACCTTAGTCCTCAAAGTGACATCTTTGCTTTTCAACACTGTAAAGAGGTCTTTTGCAGCAGATTTGCCCAGTGTGATGTGTCTTGATTTCTTGACTGCTGCTTCCATGGGTGTTAATTGTGGATCCAAGTAAAATGAAATCCTTGACAACTTCAGTCTTTTCTCCGTTTATCCTGATGTTGCTTATTGGTCCAATTGTGAGGATTTTTATTTTCTTTATGTTGAGGTGTAATCCATACTGAAGGCTGTGGTCTTTGGTCTTCATCAGTAAGTGCTTCAAGTCCTCTTCACTTGCAGCAAGTAAGATTGTGTCATCTGCATAATGCAGGCTGTTAGTGAGTCTTCCTCCAATCTTGATGCCCCATTCTTCTTCATATAGTCCAGTTTCTTGGATTATTTGCTCAGCATACAGATTGAATAAGTATGGTGAAAGGATACAACCCTGACGTATACCTTTTCTGACTTTAAACCATGCAGTCTCCCCTTGTTCTCTTCAAATGACCTCCTGTTGGTCTATGTACAGGTTCCTCATGAGCACAATTAAGTGTTCTGGAATTCCCATTCTTCGCAATGTTATCCATAATTTGTTATGATCCACACAATCGAATGCCTTTGCATAGTCAATAAAACACAGGTAAACATCTTTCTGGTATTCTCTGCTTTCAGCCAAGAACCATCTGACATAAGTAATGATATCTCTGGTTTCACATCCTCTTCTCAATCTGGCTTGTATTTCTGGAAGTTTCCTGTTGATATACTGCTGCAGCCGCTTTTGAATGATCTTCAGCAAAATTTTAGTTGCGTGTGATATTAATGATATTGTTTGATAATTTCCCCATTCGGTTGGATCACTTTTCTTCAGAATGGGCATAAATATGGATCCCTTCCAGTCTGTTGGCCAGGTAGCTGTCTTCCAAATTTCTTGGCATAGTCGAGTGAGCACTTCCTGTGCTGCATCCGTTTGTTGAAACATCTCAGTTGGTATTCCGTCAATTCCTGGAGCATTAGTTTTCACCAATGCCTTCAGTGCCTTCAGTGCAACTTGAAACTTTTCCTTCAGTACTAGTGGTTCCTGATCATATGCTACCTCCTGAAATAGTTGAACATCCATCAATTCTTTTTGGTATAGTGACTTTGTGTATTTCTTCCATCTTCTTTTGATGCTTTCTGCATCATTTAATGTTTTCCCTGTAGAATCGTTCCATATTGCAACTCGAGTCTTGAATTTTTTCTTCAGTTCTTTCAGCTTGAGGAACGCCGAGTGTGTTCTCCCCTTTTGGTTTTCTATCTCCAGCTCTTTGCACACATCGTTATAATACTTTACTTTGTCTTCTTGAGCTGTCCTTTGAAATATTCTGTTCAACTCTTTTATGTCATCATTTCTTCCTTTCACTTTAGCTACTCCACGTTCAAGAGCAAGTTTCAGAGTCTCTTCTGACATCCATTTTGGTCTTTTCTTTCTTTCCTGTCTTTCTAATGACCTCTTGCTTTCTTCATGTATGATGTCCTTGATGTCATTCCACATCACATCACATGTAGACATTACTACTTCCATTTTCCAGAATAGAAAATAATAAACATTGTAGAGAGGTTAAATAACTTTCCCAAGGTTATATGGTTGATAAGTAGGATAATAATAACATTTATTGACAAAATCAGTATACTCAGTAAAAATTATTGTGGTGTAATGTATGTAACAAGGAGATCTGGTGGTGCAGTGGTTAAGTGCTTGGCTGTTAAACGAAAAGTTGGCAATTCGAACCCACCAGCTGCTCCAAGGGAAAAAGATGTGGCTATCTGCTTCCATAAAGATTTCAGCCTTGGAAACCCTATGGTCAGTTCTACTCTGTCCTGTAGGGTCACTATGAGTCAGAATCAACTCGATGGCAATGGGTTTGGTTTGGTTTGGAATATATGTAACACAAACATTTCAACCATTTTAAGTGTGCAATTCAGTGACACTAATTATATTCACCATGTTATGCAGCTATCACCACTACCCACTTCCAAATTGTTTCATCACCCTAAACAAAACCTCTGTATCCTTTAAGCAATACCCCACCAACCCGCCTCCTACCCGCCCCTGGTAACCACTGATAAACTTTGGTCTCTATGTATTTGCTTATTTTGGAAGTTTCGTAAGTTTTATCATACAATATTTGTCCTTTTGTGTCTGACTTATTTCACTCAGCATAATGATTTCAAGGTTCATTCATGTCGTAGCATCCATTAGAACTTTATTTCTCTTTATGGCTGAATAATATTTTATTGCATGTACATACCACATTTTACTTATCCATTAATCTGTTGGTGGACACTTGGTTTATTTCCACCTTTTGGCTATTGTGAATAATGCTGCAATGAACATTGATGTGTAAGTCTTTGTTTGAGTCCATGCTTTCAAGTCTTTTGGGTATATACCTAGGAGTAGAATTGCTGAATTATAAAGTAATTATATGTTTAACTTTTTGAGAAACCGCCAAATTGTTTTCCCCAGTGGCCACACCACTTTATAATCCCACCAGCAGTAGATGAGGGTTCCAATTTCTCCACATCCTTGCCAATACTTATTATTTTCTGCTTTTCTGATAATAACCATCCTACTGGGAGTGAAGTGGTATGTCATTGTGATTTTGATTTGCATCTCCCTAATGGATAATGATGTTGAGCATCTTTTCATGTGCTTGCTGAGCCATTTTTATTTCCTCTTTGGTAAAAATGCCTATTAAAATACTTTGCCCAGTTTTTGATTGGGTTGTTTATCTTTTTGTTGGTAAGTTGTAGGAGTTTATATATTCTGGACATTAAATCCTTATTAAATATATGGTTCCCAAATATTTTCTCCCAATCTGTAGGTTATCTCTTCACTTTATTCATAAAGGTTCCTTTGATGTACAAAGGTTTTTAATTTTGGTAAAGTTTCATTTGTCTATTTTGTCTTTTGTTGTTCGTGCTTTTGGTGTCATATCCATGAATCTGTTGTCAAAATATCAACTGTGAATAAGGATAGTTTTAGTTCTTCCTTTCCAATATGTATACAGTAGTCACCCCTTATCCATGGGGGATACATGGATGCCTGAAATCGTGGATAATACTGAACCCTACATATATACACTATGTTTTGACCTAGACATACATACCTATGATAAAGTTGAATTTATAAATTAGGCACAGTAAGAGTTTAACAACATTAACTAATAATAAAATAGAACAGTTATAACAATATACTGTAATAAAAGATATGTGAATGTGGTCCCTGGGTGGGACAGAGCAGGAAGGTGTGAGATTTCATCTAGCTATTCATTTAACATTTTTGGACCTCAGTTGACCATGGGTAACAGAAATCTCAGAAAGCAAAACCACGGATAAGGGGAGTTGGGGGGTCTACCCTGTACTTTCATATTTTTCTTGCCTAATTGCTCTGAGTACGACTTCCAGTACAATATTGAATAGCTGAAAGTGGGCGTCCTTGTCTTGTTCCTGATCTTAAGAGGAACCAAACCGGATACTTTCGATAGGCACTAGCCAGTTGAAATCTAAGACAACAGATACAAATCAAGACTTATGGCCCCCACTTGATAAGGTAGTGAGCTTAGTCTAGAAGCTCAAATCCTTCTCTAAAGCTGTGCTCTTTCTGCCACCTTGGACCAGTAGTACCATCAATGTTAAAAAACAAAAAATGCTCCATTCCCTAAATATACCAATAAATGTAAACTGAATGGTAAATAATTCTTTCTGTTAGTTGAGAGATACCTTGAGGGAGTGAGCCAAGCTTCTAAATCAGCCTTGAGGATTCAGGACTGAATTAATTGCTTGCTCTCATCCCAGATTCACCCACAATAGCTTGAGAACTGAAGGTGGGGGGGGGTATCAGGAAGGCATTCAGGTCGTCATGGATTGAATTGTGTTCCCCAAAACTATGTGTTAACTTGGCTAGGCCATGATTCCCAGTATTGTGTGGTTGTCCTCCATTTTGTCATCTGATGTAATTGTACTATGTGTTGTACATCCTAATCTCTGCCTGCGGTTAATGAGGTAAGCTTAGGCTATGTTAAAGAGGATTAAGGTGGAATGCAACTCCCTTACTCAGGTTACAGCCCTGATCCAATGTAAGGGGAGATTCCCTGGGGTGTGGCCTGCATCATCTTTTACCTTACAAGAGATAAAAGGAGAGAAAACCGAGTAGAGAGGGGGATCCCCTACCACCAAGAAAGAAGAGCCAGGAGTGGAGCGTGTCTTTTGGACTCGGGGTCCCTGTGTTGAGAATTCCTAGATCCAGGGGAAGATTGATGACCTTCCCTCAGACCCGACAGAGAGAGAAAGCCTTCCCTTGGAGCTTGCGCACTGAATTTGAACTTCTATTCTCCTAGACTGTGAGAGAATACATTTCTGTTTGTTAAAGCCATCCACTTGTGGTATTTCTGTTATAGCAGCACCAGATGAGACACAGATATAAGTGGGTAGCTCCTAAATAATACATGGAAAGAAAATTGATAGTGAGATATTGAAGATGAGCATGGGTGGTTAAGTGTGCAGATTGAGAAATTGATGGCAAATTGTGAGACAGATTGCTAAACAGAAAGTTTCCAACACCACATTTATTCCCCAAGTTACTTTTACTGTTTTTCTCACAAGCTTTCTTTTTTTTCTCGATCCCTTTCCCTGACATTCTTGTCTGCCCTTTTGAGTGTACATATCCTGTTTGTTTTCATCCTAGACGTTTCTGAGGAAGCCTTTCCTGCAGCATAACTGGGGCAACTTATAGCTCTTAATCTCCACTACCTTTTTACTACTATTGAGTGGGATAACAGGTGCCCTCCTGGAAAACAGAAGATGCTCTGTACATATTTACTGAATAAAGGAATGAATGTAGAGGAACTGTTTTTAATGTCATGAAACCAAAACACTCCCTTTATTTGAGGCTCAAGTATAAATCCTAAAGAAAGGACAACCCACCTTTTAAAACGAGCTCTTTACAAGCTCCTACCTAAATGTGTTTTACTTTTTATGGGTCTGACAGCAGAGACAGTTAGGATTGGGTATTTGATGGACAGGATGCATGGTTGGTCATGAATATTGTCATATTTTCACTCATAATCAGCCTTTTGACAGCCAAAGGATGGTAAAATTCTACCACTTTACATTATAAAATGAGAAATGTGCCCTGCTTGTAACAAGCCAAAATGATCCACTTACGCATTTCTGTGTGATAAATAGAACTCTAATTGTTAACATCAAAGATACCTTTTTGGAAACTATAATTTTGAACTTGTACTATATCTGACATCTAAAAAGTTTTTTTTTTAATAATCCCCTTTGCTTCTATATTCATGTGGGTGAGAAAATCTTGTGTATGTTTCATGACCTTTATCTTTTTCTGTTTAAAGCTTGCGTTCACTCTTGATACACTGAACATTAATAGGCCTAGACAATCAGTTACTAGAATTTTTTGCTTGTCTTGACGTACTTATGACCAGTTATTTCTTGTTTTTCCTGTAAATAAGAAAGGAGAACTTAATGTAGAAAACTGTCCCTATAATTCCATACTAAAATGTTATTCCCCAAACAGTTGTTACATTAAATATTTATGAATCATATATGTATAGTAGTAGAAGAGTCAAAGCCGGTTTCCAGTGAGGATAATTTTACTACAGCTAAGAAGCAAATATCTAACCACGTTTTCCTTCCATAGTGAATAACTAAAAAACAATCGCTGTAAAGTCAGTTCCGACTCATGGTGATCCCATGTATGTCAAAGTAGAGCTGTGCTCTATTTGGCTTTCAATAGCTGATTTTTCAGTAGATCGCCAGGCATTTCTTCTGAGGTGCCTCTGGGTAGATTTGAACCTCTAACCTTTTGGTTAATAGCTGACTGTGTTAAGTGTTTGCACCACCCAGAGACTGGAGGTTCGAGCCCACCCAGAGGCACCTGGGAAGATAGGCCTGGCAAACTACTTCTGAAAAAAATCAACCATTGAAATTTAGAACACAGTTCTACTATGACACACATGGGGTCACCATGATTTGGAGTTGATTTAACTGCAACTGTTTTTTGTTTTTTTGTCTGTTTGTCTTAAAGAGAAAATTAAATAAGAAATTAGAAGGGGGAAATGGACCATCAGAACTTTACTGCAGCACACTATGGCTTAATGTAATATGTCTCTTCATCTTAGATAACATGACGTTTTAATTAGCAAAATGGTACTCTGTATGGCACAGCTGTTTCTGATTTATGCTGTTAGTGTTGAGCAAGAGGCAACTCCCCGTCAGGAACTCCAGCAGTTAGAGAAAAGTCTTCAATTCTCCCCCTTGGTGAAGAAGACTTCTTAGAGGTTTTGACTGAAAATGGTGTGTCAAATGCCTTTTAACATTTAACTTTCATGTTGAGGCATTTTATGTTTTCCATCAGGCAAGCCATGTTGCTCTCCTGATGGACCAAATCTGAATCAAAGGCAGAACAATACTGCTTTGATTTCTGCTACTGTCTAGTGTTTGTTTTAGAGAGCCAGATCAAAGGTGATACCTTCTGAGTAGTCCCTTGTTCGGAAGTTCTGGTCTCTGGCAGTAAGATGCTGTGACGATTTCAGTGTGTTCACAATAATCTTTGAATTTTGATTGCCAGGGATTTCTTTGTCTTTGGCAATCTGCGATTTCACTGCAGTGTGTCTAGTGTAGATTTCATTTTAATTATCCTACTTGGTATATGTTATGCGTCTTGTATTTGTGGATTTGCACCTTTCATTGGTTCTGGAAAATTCTGAGCCATTATCCCTTCAAATATTGCCTCTCCTCCATTTTTTAAACAGCTTTATTGAAATGTAATTAATATACCATATACTTCACCTATTTAAAGTGTACAATTCAGTGATTTTTAATATATTCACATGGTTGTGCAGTCATCACCACAAGCAATTTTAGAATATTTCCATCACTCCTAAAAGAAACCTGGAAGCCATGAGCAGTCACCGTCCACTCCCCCTGAATCCCCTGATGCCCTAGACAACCACTAATCTATTCTTTGTGTCTATGGATTTGACTATTCCTGACATTTAATAAAAATGGAATATGTGATCTTTTATGACTGGCTTCTTTCACTCAGCAAGATGTTTTCAAGGTCCATCCATGTTGTAGTGTGTATCAGTACCTCATTCCTTTTTACTGTCGAATAATAGTCTATTGTATGAATATAACACATTGTATTTATCCATTCAACAGCTGATAACCATTTGGGTTGTTTCCACTATTTGGCCATTATGAATAATACTGCTGTGAATATTCATTTACAGGTTTTGGGGTGAACATATGAGTTCATTTCTTTTGGGTATATACCTAGGAGTGGAATTGCTGGGCCATTTGATAACTGTATGTTTAAAATTTTGAGGAACTGCCAACTGTTTTCCAAAGTGGCTGCACCATTTTATGTTCCCACCAACAATGTATGAGGGTTCCAGTTTCTTCACATCCTCAACAACACTTGTTACAATTTGACTTTTTGATGTTACAATTTGACTTTTTGATACTAGCCATCCTAGTGTGTGTGAAGTGGTATCTCCTTGTGGTTTCAATTTGCATTTTGCTAATGGCTAATGATGTTGAGTATCTTTTCATGTGCTTATTGGCCGTTTGTATATCTTCTTTAGAGAAGTGTCTAGTCAAATCCTGTTAATTTGGGTTATTTGTCTTTTTACTTTTGAGTTGTAAGCGTTCTTTATATATCTTGAATATAATGCCCTTATCAGATATATGATTTTCAAATATTTTCTCCCATTCTCTTGGTTGTCTTTTAATTTTCTTCATGGTGTCCTTTGAAACACAAAGACACAGAATTATTTTTGATGCATTTATCTACTTTTTATCTTCTTTTTTTTTCTGCTTTGCTTTTGTTGTCATATCTAAGAAGACTTTGCCTAACTTAAGTTCATAATCATATTCATTTTTTATATTAGTGCTTCTCTACTTTGGCTGCACATTAGAATCACCTGGGGATATTTTAAAATTTCTGAAGTCCAAGCTATGCTCCACACCAATAAGTCAGAATCTTCTAGGGGTGGTACCCAGGTAATAATATTTTTAAACTTCTGCAGGTGATTCCAATGTGCAACCAAGATAGAGAAGCACTAATATAAAAAATGAATATGATCATGAATGGATATGTTACACCTTTTATGTTTTCATATTGCTCACCCTCTCATATTTTCCATTTAATTATTTTTCTGTGCTGCATTCTAGGTAACGTCTTCAGATCTGTATTCCAGTTTACCAATTCTCTTCTGAGCAATAATCTTCTGTTTAACTTATCCATTGAGTTTTATATTCATTGACTTTATTTTTCTTTTCTGTTTCAGGTGATCCTTTTTTACAGTTTCATATTGCTTGCTAAGTTATGTTATTTTATTTCTTGAAACATTAGATACCTATTTTTTTGTATTCCATATCTGGTAATTTCAATATTAGAAGTCCTTGGTTGTCTAATTTTCTTGTTTGCTGTTTCTGTGGACTGTCACTCATGGTGGCTTGTTTACTTGAGTCTTTAAACTTTCACTATGTTCACATATTTGGTTGATTTAAATCTCTGGTGCTTCCTTACAGGGAAGATTTGTGTTTTTACCTTTTGAGATCCAAGAATATTACCAGTCTGGAGCCAATTTAAACCCACTTGGTGCAGGGGAATATCAACATTTGCCTTCAGGGCAACCCTCCTTGCTTATCACATATACTTCAGCTCTAGCTATTTGTTTCGTTTTGTATTAGGAGCCATTGGGACTTTCCCTTTCTTTCTTTGAACTTAAGTATGTATTAGTAAATAAGTTTGATAAAGGGTATGCAGTATTTCATGCATTATAAGATTCTGTCAATTGTAAGATGCATTACTTTATGTACCAGTAAGAAAAAGAAAAACACTGTCAATTAAACTGACATGATACTTCCTTATCGCTTAGAATTTTATAGTTATTGAAAGAGCTATTTTAGATTTATTTAGACATTGATTTTATCATATGTCACTCATGTGTATACCTAAAAGAAAAATATAAGCATAACAAATTGGTTAAGATATTTGTAAAACTTTCTCACATTCGGGCTCCTACAGTCCTGGATCACTTTCCCCTCAGAGTCACTGATGTCTGTGTTTTTCAGACAGTCTTATTCTCTGAGCCATCAAGAGTGCTGGTGATGCAGCATTTCTTAAAAGAGTGCTCTACTTTGTCTCTGGTATTTTTTTCCCAAGCACTGACACCTATTTTGGAGATTTTGATGCACGTGCACAGATCATGATAGCTGTGTCCTTCTGCCTCCTGGCGGGTAGTAATTTTGATATACATTCCAATTTTAGAAATTTTAAAAGGTGAAAATGTGTATCTTGGAATCCGTAGAATTTGTAATTGTTTTGTTATAGGAAAAGTCATTCTGAACATCTAGACCGGTGTTACTCAAAGTGTGGCTTGCAGACTAGTGTCATTCCGCAAATTTGTATAAAAGTACAGAAATTGAAATAAGTATTTAGAAACTGTTTTAGCAGTCAGGAGTTCCTGGGTGGCACAAATGGTGAGGCACCTCAGGAGACAGGCCTGGCAATCTGCTTCCGAAAGGTCACAGTCTTGAAAACCCTATGGAGAACAGTTCTGCCCCGACATATGTGGGATCACCATTAGTCAGAATTAACTCAACAACAACTAACAACAACGATTTTATGTCAGTTAAATCTAAAAATTAAAAAGTGGGACTTGTATAGTGTATGTCATTTTTATTTCATTTCCTGGTAATTTATCTGTATGCAGTTTTAGAAAACTATCAGTTCATGATGGATTAGAAAAAGAAAAAAAAAAGCTGGTTCTGGTTCTTCACCAATGACAGCTTGAGTAGCATTGATCGTAATGGTTCTCAAATTTTAGTATCTCTAAAAATTACCAGGAGGGCTTATTAAAACACAGGTTACTGGGTATTAGGCAGATCTGAGGTGGGGCATGAGAATTTGCATTTCTAACAAATTCCCAGATGATGCCAATGCTCATGTTGCTGGTCCAGGGACCACACTTTAAAAACCACTGCTCCAGAGCATCATGCTTCTGCAAGCACTGGGAAGGATTTTCAGTTTGGTTTACAGGACAAGAAGTTCTAATGTTCTCTTGGGAAGTTCCTGCTTCCAGTGATCACTGTTACTTTTCATGAACTTAGAAAAACTTCTGTAAACCTCAATTTGTTTATCTCTTTTCTTTGGCCCACTGTTCAGAACACCACTGACTTTCAGTGTAGTCTCCACGTGATCAGGTTTTATTAGATGTTCACACTCTTCTTAGAAGAGTGAAATGTACATTCTACTTTTCAAGTGAATTGGTGCCATGATTGGGTGTAAATAAGCTCCTAGTTCTTCTGAGAATGCCATGGACAATCTGTTCACAGCCTTCTAGAACCTGCTTGTTCACGTAGCACAAATGCCCAATATAACCATTTCCAGTGGTATAAACAAGACAGCATACCAGACTTCTGAGATACTTGTACTGCCTCTTTGAGGTGACCAGAGGAAGCTTCTTTATGAAAAATGTGCATTGCATACCCACAGCATGCTTCCCAGCAACGTTGTTGTTATCACTATCATCTCAAAGAATATATACTGACCTCAGAAACCTTGATAAATGACCTTAAGGAGAAAATTAATGTATTTGAAGAAGTCGAATATATTAATCATTGGTGCCACAGGGAGCATAACCTTCCTTCTTGCCACAGTGGCAAATGTTGCAAATCTTTGCAGTGTCCACAGGCATCATCTACAGCCCTCTGAATATTAGACAGTGCCTGCCTTTCACTGGGGTGAGAATAATTAACATCTCCATCCTTGACAGATGGAATACACAAAAATCAAATCCACTACATCTGTGGAAAGAGACGATAAAGAAGCTCAATATCATCGGTCAGAACAAGGCCAGGGGCCAACTGCGGAACAGACCCATCAATTGCTTGTATACAGTTTAAGATGAAGCCGAAGAAAATTAAAACAAGTCCATGAGAGCCAAAATACAACCATGAGTGTGTACCACCTGAATTTAGAGACCATCTCAAGAATAGATTTGACTCATTGAACACTAATGACCAAAGACCAGATGAGTTGTGGAATGACATCAAAGACATCATACATGAAGAAACCAAAAGGTTGTTTAAAGACAGGAAAGAGAGAAAAACCAAAATGGACATTAGAAGAGACTCTGAAAATTGCTCTTTTAGTAGAGAAGCTAAAGTGAATGGAAGAAATGATGAAGTAAAAGAACTGAACAGAAGATTTCAAAGGGCGACTTGAGAAGACAAAGTAAAGTATTATAATGACACCTGCAAAGGCCTAGAGTTATAAAACCAAAGGGAAGAACATGCTCAGCATTTCTCATGCTGAAATAACTGAAGAAAAAATTCAAGCCTCGAGTTGCAATATTGAAGGATTCTACAGGGAAAATATTAAAAGACTCAGGAGGCATCAAAAGATGGACATAAGACACAGTCACTGTTACCAAAAAGAATTGGTCCTCATTCAACCATTTCAGGAAGCAGCATATGATCAAGAACCAATGGTACTGAAGGAAGAAGTCCAAGCTGCACTGAAGGCATTGGTGAAAAATAATGCTCCAGGAATTGACGAACTATCAATTGAGATGTTTCAATAAACGGATGCAGCACTGGAAGTGCTCACTTGTCTATGTCAAGAAATTTGGAAGACAGCTACATAGCCAACTGACTGGAAGAGATCCATATTTGCACACATTCCAAAGAAAGGTGGCCCAATGGAATGCAGAAATTATTGAACAATATTAATACCACACTCAAGTAAAATTTTGCTGAAGATAATTCAAAAACAGTTGCAGCAGTACATCGTCAGGGAACTGCCAGAAATTCAAGCCAGATTCAGAAGAGGATGTGGAACAAAGGATATCGTTTTTGATGTCAGATGGATCTTGGCTGAAAGCAGAGAATATTAGAAAGATGTTTAAACCAATCCAAACCCATTGCCTTAAAGTCAATTCCGACTCATAATAACCCTATAGGACAGAGTAGAACTGCCCCATGTGGTTTCTAAGGAGCGGCTGGTGGATTTGAACTGCCAACCTTTTGGTAGGCATCTGTAGCTCTTAACCACTGTACCACCAGGGCTCCGGAAGGATGTTTACCTGTGTTTTATTGACTATACAAAGGCATTTGACTGTGTGGGTTATAACAAATTATGGATAACGTTGCAAAGGATGCGAACTCCAGAACACTTAACTGAGCTCGTGCAAAACCCGTACATAGACCAAGAGGCAGTCATTTGCACAAAACAAAGGGATACTGCAATGGTTTAAAGTCAGGAGAGTTGTCCATCAGTGTTGTATCCTTTCTTCATACTTATTCAATCTGTATGCTGAGCAAATAATCCGAGAAGCTGGACTGTATGACGAAGAACGGGGCGTCAGGATTGGAGGAAGACTCATTAACAACCTGTGATATGCGGATGCCACAACCTTGCTTGCTGAAAGTGAGGAGGATTCAAAGCACTTACTAATGAAGATCAAAGACCACAGCCATATCAGTATGGATTACACCTCAACATAAAGAAAACAAAAATCTTCACAACTGGACCAATAAACAACAACATGATAAACAGAGAAAAGACTGAATTTGTCAAGGATTTCATTTTACTTGGATCCACCATCAACGCCCATGGAAGCAGTAGTCAAGAAATCAAATAACGTATTACATCAGGCAAATCTGCTGCAAAAGACCTTTTTAAAGCGTTAAAAAGCAAAGATGCTACTTTGAGGATTAAGGTACACCTGGCCCAAGCCATGGTGGTATTTTCAATTGCCTCATATGCATGTGAAAGCTGGACAATGAATAAGGAAGACCGAAGAAGAACTGATGCCTTTGAATTACAGTGTTAGTGAAGAATATTGAATACACTGCCAGAAGAACAAACAAATCTGTCTTGGGAGAAGTACAGCAGGAATGCTTCTTAGAAGTGAGGATGGGGAGACTTCATCTTACGTACTTCGGACATGTTATCGGGAGGATCAGTCTCTGGAGAAAGACATCGTGCTTTGTAAATTAGAGAGTCAGTACAAAAGAGGACGGACTTCAACAAGGTGGGTTGACACAGTGGCTGCAACAATGGGCTTGCACATAGCAACAATTGTGAGGGTGATGCAGGACTGAGCAATGTTTTGTTCTATTGCACATAGGGTCGCTAACAGTCAGAACAGTTTTGACGGCGCCTAACAACAACAACAAGCCCAGGTGTTGTCACCTGCAGAGAACATTCCTAGAATTCCAAATCAGAACTTCCTAAACTTTAATGCACTTGAATTACCTGGAGATCTTGCTAAAGATCTAGTGTGGGGCCTGAGATTCTGCCTTTCTAATAACCTACTAGGTGATAGCAGTTTTCCTGGTCTGGGGACCACACTTTGAGTTACAAGATGCTAAACACTTTTGAACCACCTGATTTCGTAGGTTACCCCCTCTTACAAACTAGCAAGTGGTACACTGGTGTAACTCTTTACCCAGGGGCTGAGCTTGGGTACCCAAAGTGGTCATTGCTTGCATCCTTCTGGTTCACTTAGTAAAAACATTCTGCTTTCTCTGTGATCAGCATTTACATTGGAAGCCATTCCTTCTGTCTGTGCCCTTAAGATATTTTTACCTTAGTCATTAAAAATGTCAAATTTATTTCCATCAGAAAGTACTATTGGCAGGGAGGGTCGTCATGAATGTCATATTGAAGATAATTACATAGCAAAATATCAGAGAAAAGCCCCAAATCGCAAGGAGATACATAGGATGCAGACTCTGTGATATGCCACTTAATGATATCCTCAGAAAGCCACAGTTTCCACTTTCACACTTCAACTTCTAAACATTGATCAATGGTGCATGAGATGATTGCTATTTTAGTAAACAATTTCATCGACTGCTCTGGTCTTGGGTGAAACAGGAGTGAAGAGAGATCATATTAGAGCCTATGTGCGGTCATTGCTGACTTCTATTCTTAAGAAGCAGGTGCATTACAGCAAACAGGGATTATTATAGACAATGGAATCACTTGGATCTGAGGGTGAAGGCTGGATTCCTTTCCTGGCTAGGTATATCAGTTAGCAATGGTTTTAGCTGCAAGTGAAACCCTGACTTAACAGTAGCTTAAACAAAAGGGATAGTTATTCTAACATATAAAGAAGTCTGGAATTAGGTGGCTGCTAGCATTTGTTCAATGACTTGACAATGTTAGGGCCAGTGTCTCTGCACTTCTTGGGCTTCCCCACCTGCTTGTCACATCATGGTTGTAGAATGGCTGTAGAAGCTCCAGATACCATGTCTGTGTTCAAGGCAGGAAGCAGAGGGAAGGCTGAACCAGGCATGTCTGAGCTTATTAGGGAAGCAAAAACTGTCCAAGAAACCTCCAGCAAAATTCTCCTTATGTCTATTGACCAGATCTGTCACATGGCCACACAGGGGAGTCTGAGAAAGGTTGCATTTGTCTGAGCCACCTTGAGAAATATTGTGGTTCTGTTAGGGAGAAATGGATATTAGGTAGCCAACTAACTGTTTGCCACACTAGAAGTAAAGTTTGCCTGCCTGCTGTGATTAAACTTTTTCTTTCCTTGGCAGAATCCAATCTTCCTTACTAGGAAATAGAGTGGCGGTGGGGGAGAGGGTTTGGTAGTGGGAACAAGAAAAGGTAACAGCCTTTAAAATCAGAGCTGCATTCTCTCTGAGTGAGCTACATCTACATGCTGGGTTTGAAAGATACAAATGTCTAAATCGCACAAATGACACCTAAAGCCGAAAGGACAGGTAAAGGGGCATCATATCGTCCACACAAAACTGTTTGGAAATTCAACAACAGAATTTTCAGTGTTGTAAATATGGAACCCCTTATACTGCAGGTTTATTAGAAAGTTCAGGTGTTAACCAGCTTGTGTTGTCAGCTTAATGAATCCCTAACGATCTTGAAAGAAATCCCTGTACTATTAATTATAATTAGAATGTCTCAGGGGCCCCTTCAAGATTCAGTTCTTGATAAGGAAGAGTCGATAGTCTTTTGATAATGAACACAGCAGCATGGAACCTGAAAAAAATGGGGATGTATTTGTTTTAAAAATGTCTTTTGGACATTGATTATTTAAATAATAAATACCTTTCTACTGATGTGACTACAGATTTGCTTTAGGTTTTTAGGCAAGCTTCTGAATCCACTAGAGTTAATTAGACCTGTTTTAGACTTTAGAATTTTGCATACTGTTGAGCCTGAGCATATATTTTTCCCCTTTTTGTTCTTCATTTAGCCCCATTAAAATAAGTTCGTCACTAGGCGTTAACTCCTTTTTGAAATTGAAGAAAAATACAATTTTGGAGGAGAGGAGGTGACACGTTTTTCTTTCTTGATTAGAAATATAATAGTATGTACGGTCGAAAATCAGGCTTTTTAGCTTGGCTTTGTAACATTTTGAAGGTGATTTCCTCGTTTAATCTTCTTCCTCTGTGCTTTTTGGCTCAGAATTAGCTCATACATTTTCATCAGTAGCCTAGTCACCAAATGAAAGGGAATGATGATTTCTGTGTTTCACAGATTTTAGAATTTGGAGGAGAAAAATGAGATAAAAAACAAATTTTAGAAGTGTTTCGCAGATTCCTTTAGAAAGCCTGACAGGAGACGGTGAATGTGAAAAGATACGGGCAGGCTTCTTTGGATTTTTCTTGAATCAGGAGATTAGTTCTTACTAGAGAATTCCCTTTCCTGCTCCCAAAAGAAAACATCAAATAGCTTGTGCCAAAATTTTAAAGGATAGGTAACATAGGGTTCTGGTGGGATTGTGTGCCAGAGAGATCATAAACTGGAATTTCTGGGGATTTTGTGTATACCTCAGAGTGACAGACCTGGACTCATAGAACCTGGGAGATGTGAACACTGAAACGGAGTGCTGTGCTCTAACTTCACCTTGTTTCTCCGGCCTTAACCAACATGTTGTAAATGACCCTTTCCCCTTTGTGTTTGCACAGAACTTGGAACCTGCTTCCACAACAAGACTTGCCACACTGGGTCCTGAGCTTCTTCAGGGCTGCGAGCTCTTTGAGGGCAAACCCAAGACCTCAAACTCCAGAAGGCAAGGCGTGTGTTCTGTCTTGATCACCGCCACACTTGGTGCCCAATACATTGGTAAAGAAATGAATGACCCCACTGTGATTCTTATATCTGAGTTTGTATCTCATTTTAAGATCCACATTTCTCTAAGTTGAAGATTCTCACTGGAAACTTGTGCCTGCTTTTCTATACTTATTTAACTTGTATTGAGATAGTTCTTGGTATGATTTTGAAAGCTACTTGAAATATTGTGACCTTTTCTTTTCAGAGCACAATGATTAGACGAAAACCTTGTGCAGCGGTAAAGAAAAAAGAAAAAAGGTGGGGGATGGAGAGAAAGAAAAATAATGTTGAGATTGACAGACATGGGCATACTTAGGTTTTAAATGAACGTTACAGGTTGCTACTTAAGAAAGATACAATAAAATGGGCAGCTCTCCGCTTCTTGGGAGATGAAAATATTCTCTCAGCTCTACAAAATGAGACTGTAATATTGAAATGATGCCAGCCTTCCGGCTGGGCAGCCTGCCGACATTTCACCCAGGCACTGAGTTCTTCCTCAGCTGCTCTAGCGTCTGTGCCTTTCCTGCTGTTCCCCACTTTGCCAATGGCTCAGCCTCCCGGAGCCATGAGAGAATCTGCCCTTTGTTGTACTTGAGCAGAAAATGTTTCCAACATTTCAATTGCTCTTCTCCTGGTGAGCCAGAGACAGAGAGAGAAGCAGTGTGACAATTGTGGGACTCTCATGCCAAGATGTAAGTGCTGTTCTGAAGTTAAGCATCCTGTCTTTGAAGGAAGTGGGCTTCCCTCCAAGTCCTTCTAGCTTTGAAGTGGTAGTCAGTTCTGCTTTCGTCCTGAGCGATGCTGTGAGAGATTCTACATGGTTTCAGTTTTGAAGCTACTGTTATGAGTCATCTGGATAACTTTTTCAGAGACACTCAAGCTTGGGCACATGTGTCAATTATCTATTGCTGCATGATAAACTGCTTCAAAACTTAATGCTGTATGTTTTGTGTATTATTATTGCTCACGAGTATATGGGTCATCTGGTGTTTCTGCTGATCTGGGCCAGCTTGGTTGATTTTGGCTAGGCTTGCTCATGTGTCTGCTGAAGCTGGCTGGACTGGAATGGCCTCACTCACATGTCTCGCAGTTGACCAACTGTCAGCTGGGATGATGGGGGTAACTGGATTCCAATTGCAGGAACGGAAGCATGCAAGGCCTCTTGAAACTTAGGTTTTGAAATGGCACATCATTACTTCCACTGCATTCTGTTGACCAAAGAAAGTCACACGACCAGTCCAGTTTCAAAGGGTAGAGAACTAGACTCCATCTTTTGATGAAAGGAGCTACAAAGTAAAATTGCAAGGTCATGGATGCACAGAGGGAAAGACTTTGTGGCAAGTTTTGCAGTCTGTCACAGCACGTGAACTTGTGTGTTGGGCATGGATGTGTGGGTGTGTGTTCTCAGGTTTCCAGATTTCTGGGAAGTGTGGGAAGATGTGTGTGCTGGAAAAGGGGTGGGGCAGATGCTGTGGAGTTTTCCACATTCCCACATCCCCTTTTCCTCTAACATCTCTCACCAGAGCTGCCATAAATAATCCCAAACTCTTTTCTTTACCTCACAGGTATCATGGACCATTTAGCCCTGCCCCTCCATAAGGTCAAAACTAGGTATTAAATGTGTACAACTACAGAGTGATGCCAGAATGGATGTGGTATTGTTCAGTAATGTGCTTTTGCCATTTATTGTTAATGTAAAAAGCAAAAAAATGGATAATGATTATTCAACCCAATTACAAAGCTATTATATTGTTGCTTTTGATATACTTCCTTCTCTAAGACTGAAATACCGCAACTCAACCCCTGAGATTTCCTCCTCAGACCAGTACAAATATACAGCTCACTTATGATCTTTCAGAAGTAGATCCCCAGGCCTTTATTCGGTAGTAGCAACCCTCCCAAAATTCAGGTTCCCAGACTTCAGCCAAAGGTTAACCTTGCAAGCTGCCTTTAAGAATATCAGTCTCAGGGCTGCTATGTTAACTTTTCTGCCCATCCTCCCAGAATATAAGATCCTTGAGAACAGGCATCTTTGTTTTGTTCCATGATGCATTGTCAGAACCTAGGACAGTGTCTGTCACATAGTAGGTACTCAATAAATATTTGTTGAATGAATAAATGGAACCTGGGCCCTTGAGAGGGCTTTTTCTATAGCAGAAATACCATGCAAAAGAAGAACAATCTCCCGATTTACCCTCACGAGTCTTTACCTGAACCAACAGGTCCATATCCTTCTACCCAGGTGTCTCCCTGTTCAGGAGGCCTGAAACAAGTCCAGCCACCACACCCTGATCTGATTCTGTGATCATTTCACATGTAAGTCTGTCTCCTGAACAAAGTGTCAAATCCCTACTATGGAATCATGCAGCATAGAAGCTAGAAATGACCTTTTGCCTCAAGAGGCCACTTGCCTAGGAGCAACGTGTCCAGAGAAACCTAGTTAATTCCTTAGTGAGGATCCAGGTCTCTAGATCCTGCTTTTCCTCTTCACCACATTAGGTTTTTCCATGCCATAGTGCCGAGCACAGTGCTAAGTAAATATTATATTGACTTTAAACATGTATTAACTGACTTGGACTAAAAACTGATCTGGATAGGTGATTTGTCTTTACCAGTATGGCTGGTTGTGACATTTATGCCAGTAATGTCTTAGTTTCTTTGAATGTTTATTTTAAAAGGGAAATGTGCCATGCTGAAGGAAATTTTTTTTTTTCCGGCAGCCATGTGCATTTCCTATTTTTTTCTCTTTCCAGATCCTGAACCATTTTTCTTTATGACTATGTAAACTCTTCAGTTTACCTATTACCAAGTGACTCTTTAGGTAAAAACCTCATTTTTCATTCCCTGCTCCCTCAGTAATAGAATGATTAAGCTAATTTCAAAACTACTTGTGTAAGGATTTCATCCCATCTGGATTGTCTATTTCTTCAAGGGTCCAGTTGTCACATTCTGGAGTTTGAAAAATGAATGAAATCATCTGCTGAAATTCAACGAAAAGCACCTGGCCCATGTTCTGTGTCTCTGCTTAAGATTGGTTGTTGTTTTTGTTAGGTGCCATCGAGTCAGTTCCAACTCATAGCGACCCTATGCACAACAGAACGAAACACTTCCTGGTCCTGCACAATCCTCACAATTGTTGCTATGTTGGAGCCCATGTTGCAGCCATTGTGTCAATCCACCTTGTTGAGGATTTTCCCCTTTTTCGCTGACCCTCTACCTTACCCAGCATGATGTCCTTCCCCAGGAACTGGTCCCTTTTGATAACATGATCACCACGTGTCTGTCAGTTTGTTGTACTGTGGTGGCTTGTGTGTTGCTGCGATGCTGGAAGCTATGCCACTGGTATTTGAAATACCAACAGGGTCACCCACGGTACATAGGTTTCAGTGGAGCTTCCAGACTAGACAGACTAGGAAGAAGGACCTAGTGGTCTACTTCTAAAAAAAAAAGTAAGATTGGTACCAGCTCTAAAATATTGAATTGAATGTATCAGCAGGAAAAAATGAAATGTTTTCAAAATGGATATCATAGTACCATCTGAGAATATAAATCTTATACAACATTTGTTATCAAAATTAAGTTTTAATATCATTGCAAAAATGTATTGAAATATCTTTACTACCAATAGAACATGGTAAATTGGCATCTTAATAACAATTCTAACTAATGCAAAGTCACTTTTTTACAGGGAAAACATTTTTTCTGAATGGAAGGAGAATTATTAATCCATTCTTAGGGCCAATAAAAAATAATTGCATGTCAAGATACTGGACTGATTGGATGACTTAATATTTCTGTCTGAGAAATGATAAATTCTGAGGGAGATAAACTGTCAGAGAATGTTTACTAGCAACTTTAGCAAATTACTTGATCTTGACAGAAATATTTTAAATACAGCTTCTAGCTGTTTAGGTATTTAGTCATTTTGACAAGTCTGGGTTGGCCTTTCCTGAGACTTTAAAGAATTTGACATGAAAAAAA
Organism: Trichechus manatus latirostris; assembly: GCF_000243295.1. Taxonomy (NCBI): domain Eukaryota; kingdom Metazoa; phylum Chordata; class Mammalia; order Sirenia; family Trichechidae; genus Trichechus; species Trichechus manatus. The sequence goes on along the minus strand of NW_004443982.1, from coordinate 18,081,701 downwards.
AAATGGAATCATATGCCATGATATTACAGAACTTGGCTAGTGCTCTTGAGGGCAATGACTTTGTTACTTTCTAGAACTGATAAGAACCTTAAAGAACTTCTGTCCCAAGTCCTTAATTTTATAGATGAGAAACTAAAGTTCAGATAGGTGTGGTGATTTGATGAAGGTCAGACAGTAAACTAATAGCAGAGCCCAGAAAAGAACTCAGGACTTTTGACTTTCAGGTCACTGTACCACTTGGATCCAATTTTATGTTCAAAGGCAGTGGGTCTTAAATTCTAGTCACAATCACCTGGAGGGCTTGTTAATACACAGATTGCTGTGCTCTATCCCAGTGTTTCTGATTTTATAGGTCTTGGATAGGGCAAAGAATTTGCATTTCTAACAAGTTCCCAGGTGATGCTGATGGTGCTGGTTGTCCAGGGACCACACTGTGAGAAACACTGATCTAAGAGGTAGAAGAGATAGTCAGGAAACTAAGACTAAATGTGAGGCTTTCCCGGGGGGCGGGGGTGGAGATTAATTGATTGGAGCTAGTACTGCATATAAGTGTACTCAGGGAATGGACAACAGGTTTGTTAGTAATTTAACTTTTCCCATTACACATGTAATTATTACTTGATTTATTTCTTCTTTTAAAATATTTTATTTTGTTTTGCCATTCCCGAAGCCAACTCTTCCGACAAAGATTAGACTGGACTATAAGACATAAAATGATACTTCTGAAGAGTGTGCTTCTTAGTCCAATCATGAGACCAAATGGGCAACTCCTGTCTGGAGGGGAGATGGGAAGGCAGAAGGGATAGGAGCTGGTTGAATGGACATGGGAAATTCGGGGTGGAAAGGAGGAGTATGCTGTCACAGTATAGGAAGAGCAACCAGGGTCACATAATGATGTGTGTATAAATTTTTGTATGAGAAACTAACTTAAGCTGTAAACTTTCACCTAAAACACAATAAAGTATATTTTTATTGTGCTTTAAGTGAAAGTTTACACAGTAAATTAGGTTCCCATTTAAAAATTTTTATATAAATAGTTCATTGACATTGGTTACAATTGTCACAATGTGTCATCATTCTCATTATTTCCATTCTGTTTGCTCAGTTTCCATTGATCTAGCTTCCCTTCTCCTCCTTGCCTTCTCATCTTTGCTTTTGGGTAAATGTTGACAGTTTGATCTCATATAGTTGATTGTTTAAGGGAGCACATTACTCACGGGTGATATTATTTTACAGGGCAATCTATTACTTGGCTGAACAATGACCTCCAGGAGTAGCTTCAGTGCCAAGTTCAAAGGGTATCTTAAGGGGATGGTCTCAGAGGTTCCTCTAGTCTCCATTGGTCTAGTATGTCTGGCCTTTTTTAGGAACTTGAATTTTGTTCTACATTTTTCTCCCATTCTAGCTAGGACCTTCTATTGTATCCCTGATCAGAACGGAAGTTTGTAGTAGCCGGGCACCTTCTAGTTCTTCTGGTCTCAGATTAGAAGAGGCCATGGTTTGTGTGGGCTATTACTCCTGTGGACTAGTTTCTTCTTTGAGTCTTTGGTTTCTTTCATTCTCTTTTGCTTCAAACAAATAGAGACCAATAGTTGTTTCTCAGATGGTTGCTTGCAAGCTTTTAAGACCCCATTCACTACTCACCAAACTAGGGTATAGAACATTATCTTTATGAACTGTGTTATGACAATTGACTAAGTTGTCCCACCCAACTGACTAAGTTGTCCCACGAGACTATGATCCTAAGCCTTTTAACCCAGTAAACCAGTCCCAAGAGTTGTTTGGATATGTCTCAGAAGTCTCTGTAACTGTGCCCCCTACGTGCTTTGTTATACATATGGATATATATGCAGCATACACAAACATGTATATACATATGCCTACAGATACACCTATACAAGAATATGCATGTATTCACATATGCCTTCCTATACACATATATGCAAACATATCTACCTATGTAACCACACACATATTTTTTGGTTGTTATTACTGTTGTTGCAAAATTGTATATATTATAGCATTTACCAAAATTGTCCCCTTTTCTTGTGTACTTCTTAGTGTCTTCATTTACCTTGGTCAAGTTGTGCAGACTTTATCCATATTTGGTATTGCCTTTCCCATCACCAAAAATAACAAGTGCCTACTATCTAGAAAGTGACTACCCTCTCTCACCCTCCCATCCCTGGTAACCATCAAAGAACGTTGCTTTCTGTGTGTATATCAATCACTGACTTTTTATAATAGTGGGACCATGCAATATTTGTCCTTTTGTGATTGACTTATTTCACTCAGCATAGTGTCCTCCAGATTCATCCATGTTATAAGATGTTTCGAGGGCTCCTCATTATTCTTTATAGCTTCATAGTATTCTGTTGTAGCTATGTACCACAATTTGTTTATCCATTCATCCATTGATGGGCACTTAGATCGTTTCCATCTTTTTGCTATTGTGAATAATGCTGCAATGAACACAGGTATGCATATGTCTATTTGCATCACTGCTCTTATATCTCTAGGATATATATCTAGGAGTGGGATTGCTGAATCATAAGGTATTTCTATTTCTAGCTTTTTGAGGAAGTGCCATACTGTTTTCAATAGTGTCTGTACCATTTTACATTCCCACCAGCAGTGTATGACAGTTCCGATCTCCCCACAATCTCTCCAGCATTTGTTGTTTTCTGTTTTTTTCTTTTTTGATCATTGCCATTTTTGTAAGATGCAGAGGTGAGATGGTATCTCATTGTAGCTTTGATTTGCATCTCTCTAATGGCTAATAATTGTGAGCATCTCTTCATCTATTTGTTGGCCACCTGAATGTCCTCTTTGGTGAAGTGTCTGTTCATGTTCTTTGCCCATTTTTTTTTGATTGGATTGTCTTATCTTTTTGTTGTTGAGTTGTTGAAGTTTTATATATATTTTAGACATTAGACCCTTGTCATATATGTCATTGCCAAAGATTTTTTCCCTGTCTGTACGTTCTCTTTTTACTCTTTCGGTAAAGTCTTTTGATGAGCATAAGTATTTAATTTTTAGGAGGTCCCAGTTATCTAATTTATCTTCTGTTGTTCGTGCATTTTTAGTTGTGTTTGATAGGCTATTTAAGCCGAAAATTGGGTCCCCTAGTTTTATTCCTATATTATTTTCCAGGAACTTTATAGTTTTAGCTTTAACATCTAGGTCTTCAATCCATTTTGAGTTAGTTTTTGTGGATGCTGTGAGGTATGTATCTTGTTTAATTTTTCTACAAATGGTTAGTCAGTTTTGCCAGCACCATATGTTAAAGAGACTGTTTCTTCCCCATTGAATGGACTAACACTTTGTCGAAGATCAGCTGCCGATACATGGATGGATTTACTTCTGGGTTATCAATTCTATTTCATTGATCTATGTGTCTGTAATTGAACCAGCATCATACTGTTTTGATTACTGTGACAGTATAGTAAGTTCTGAGATCAAGAAGTGTGGGGCCTCCTCCTTTGTTCTTCCTCAATATTGCTTTAGCTATTCTAGGCCTCTTTCCTTTCCATATAAAGTTAGAGATTAGTTTTTCCATTTCACTAAAGAATGTTATTGGGATTTGGATCAGAATTACATTATATCTATAGATTGCTTTGGGTAGTATTGACATTTTCACAATGTTATGTTTTCCAATCCATGAGCATGGAATGTTTTTCCATTTATTTAGGTCTCTTTTGGTTTCTTGCAGTAGTATTTTATAGTTTTCCTTGTATAGGTCTTTTACATCCCTGGTTAGGTTTATTTCTATGTATTTTATCATTTTGGGGCTATTGTAAGTGGTATCGATTTCTTGAATTCGTTTTCAGAATTCTCCTTGTTAATGTGGAGGAAGCCAACTGATGCTTGTTGATCTTGTACCCTACCACTTTGCTGAATCCTTTTATTAGTTCCAGTAACTTTCTTGTGGAATCTCTTGGATTTTCTATGTATAGGATCATGTTAGCTGCAAATAAGGATAATTTAACTTCTTCCTTTCCAATTTGGATACCCTTTATTTCCCTTTTTTGTAAAGGGTATCTTTGTCTTATTCCCACTCTCAAGGGGAATACTCTCAGTCTTTCTATGTTGAGAATAATGTTGGCTGTTGGTTTTGCATATATATGCCTTTAATTACGTTGAGAAATTTCCCTTCTATTCCTATTTTGCTAAGAGTCTTAATCAGGAAAGAGTGTTAGATTTTATCAAATGACTTTTCTGTATCAACTGATATGATCATGTGATCCTTTTCCTTTATTTTATTTATGTGTTGAATTACTTTGATTGATTTTCTAACATTGAACCATCCTGGCATCCCTGGTATGAATCCCAGATGATCATGATGTATTATTTTTTTCTATACTGTAGAATTCTGTTGGCTAGAATTTTGTTGAGAATTTTTGTGTCTATATTCAAGAGGGATATTGGTTTGTAATTTTCTTTTTTGTGTAGTGTTTTTGGCTGGCTTTGATATCAGGATTATGCTAGCTTTGTAGAATGAATTAGGGAGTATCCTTTCCTTTTCTACATTCTGGAATAGTTTGAGTACAATTGGCATCAACTCTTCTCTGAATGATTGGTGGAATTCTCCAGTGAAACCATCTGAACCAGGGCTTTTTTTTGCTGGGAGTTTTTCATTTCTTTTGTGTTTGTAGGTTTTGTTTTTACTGAGACTTTATGTTTTTCTTCTTTATTTTGATGAGTAGGTTTGTTAACTTCCTTTGTGGTTACCTTGAAATTTACCCTTATCTTCCTAGATTTGAACCAGTCTATTATTACTTAGTATCGCCTTGCCTTCCTTTCACTTAGAAGGTTCTATACCTACACTGTTTATTCCCTCTTTTATTGTTCTGATGCTGTTGTCATTTACAGATTAAACTCTCTGGTTCCCTGTTGTAATTCTTTTGGTTTTACATAGTCCTTAAGAGTTCATTTCCTAGGTTGATATCTGGCTAATACAATCTTGTGTCCTATATTCAGCCTGTAGTCTGATGCTGTTTGTTCTCAGATTGAAGGACTCCCTTTAATAAGTCTTGTAAGTTTGGTTTGGTTTTTACATAGTCCCTTAATTTCTGTTTATCTGGAAATGACCTAATTTCACCATCATATTTGAACGAGAGTTTTGCAGGATATATGATTCTTGGCTGGCACTTTTTTTTCTTTCAAGGTTTTATATATGTCATCCCATTGTCTTCTTGCCCACATGGCTTCTGCTGAATAATCCGAGCTTAGTCTTATTGTTTCTCTTCTGTATGTAACTTTTTGTTTTTCTCGAGCTACTCTCAGGATTCTTTGTTTGTCTTTGGTTTTGGCGAGTGTGATTATGATATGCCTTGGTGATTTCTTTTGGGGGTCTATCCTATATGGGGTTCGTTGAGCTTCTTGGATGGTCAGCTTTTCATCTTTCATGATATTGGGGAAGTTTTCTGTCAGCAGTTCTTCAATGATCCTCTCTGTGTTTTCTCCTGTTCTGGAACTCCGATCACTCACAGATTTTTGCTTTTGATTGTATCCCACATACTTCTCAGGGTTTCTTCATTTTTCTTCATTCTTTTTTTCTGATTTTTCCTCGAACAGAGTTGTAGCTAAGTGTTTGTCTTCAATTTCACTGATCCTATCTTCCATCGTTTCAAACCTGCTCCTCAGCCCTTCTATGACGCTGTCCATTCCGGAAATCTTGTTGTTTATCTTTTAGATTTCTAATTGTTGTTTTTGTATGATTTCTAGTTGTGAATTATTCTAGAATTTTTTTCCTGTATTATTTTCTTTAATTCTTCCATTTTTTTGTCTGTATTTTCCATGAATTTCTCTATTTTTTCCTTATTTTTGTCTGCTTTTTGTTTCAACTCTTGGATAATTCTGAATATTAGAGATTTGTATTCCCTATCAGTTAGGTCTAGTGTCTTTTCTTCTAGTGGAAAGTCATCTGGTGTTTTATTTTGGACTCCTACTGGAACCATCCTGTCCTGTTTTTGTATAAGTTTTGATATAGCCTGCTGTCTTCGGGGCATTCACTAGTTATTTTCCTACTTTATTGACTGTAGATTTGTTTGTTTCTTCCTACTTTTTTTCTTTTATTTAGTTATGTCTGAGCAGGAGGGCTGTGCATTCTTTGTTGTTTGCTCATCTGTGGGCACGATACTTTTCACCTTCTTCTCCAATGGGCAAGGTCCATCACTCAGGTATGGTACAGCAGGGCAGGTGCAGCTGAAGGGGACTTGCTGGGATGGATTGTTTGTGGCATGAACCAGGTCTGACATTGCGGACCAGGAATCAATGTAGGGCAGGTTCTGGTAGGCCGTGCCTGAGCTGCTTGGGAGTGTGATGTTCAGCACATGGTGCAAGTAAGCAGGAAGGAAGGGGCAGATTGTGATGTGTGGAGCTAAGATGGGTATGGGAAAGATGAGAGAGAGGAGAGAGGAAAAGGAGACAAAAACATACACACAGAAAAAAAAGAATGCTAAGGGAGCTTGCTATTGGAGTGGAGAGATGATAGACTGAAAAATGGGGAAAAACAAAAATAAAAAAAGGGTAAAAGAAAAATGAATAAATCAAGTAACTGGAAATGAACAAAGACAAAAAGGGAATAAGAGAGAGAAGAAAACAAAACAAAGAAACAAGAAAAAAGAAATGCCCCCAGGGATGTCCCTGTGCACACGTGCAGAGTAAGGGAGTAGCTTCCAAGCCGCACAGTACTGCCTGGCTAGAGGGGCTCCCAAGCCAAGAAAAGAAAAGAAAACAAACAAATCAAAACAGAACAAATCAGAGCAAACAAACAAAAAAAAAGCCCTGGGGGTCCCACCAGCTTGGTGGCACAGGCCTTGAAGCGGTTTCACAGTCGAGCGGTGTTTTGCAGCCTTTCAGGAAGAAGCAAAGATGACACACGGAGCCAGGTATTTGAGAGAAAGGAGGGGGAGGTGGTGGAGGTAAGGAAGAAATCTAAAGAAGCCAAAAAAAGCAACACCAGCAGCCAACAAAAGGCACTCAAGGAGCTGGCCAGTGTGGGTGGGTGGAATCCAAGTGACACTGGAGTGAAGGTGGTGCTTCCCTGCCGAGACTGTGGCTGACGGAAGCAAAGCAGGCCGAGTGGGGGTGAAGAAGGGTGGGGGATGGGAAAGCCTATATCGCTGGTTACCGGTTGTTCTGTCCCCTTCTGGAAGCTCTGTGAAGCTGCTTTCTCATACCCCCTGTTCGCTGATCTCCGATAGTCCAAGATGGCGGATCCTTGATGCAGTAGCTGATAGGGTACCACTGCATGTATCTCTCTTCACTCTCTGTTCTCAGTCATTTTCTTATTCCATTCAGTGCTTGGCTGAGTTCTTTATCTCTTCATTTGATGCTTAGGGTTTCAGGATTGATGTATGACTCTGTTTGGCTTAGTTTTTCTGATCTTTGCTGTGGAGGGACGGAGTGGTGGTTCTGAATATAGCGTCATGTTGCCCGGAAGTCACCAGGGCTTTTTTTTGCTGTGAGTTTTTTTATTA
>NW_004443982.1:18072170-18073845 GCF_000243295.1 Trichechus manatus latirostris | reverse complement strand
TTTTGTTCTCTTTCTATTTGTTTGAGTTCTGTAGTTAATGTTTTGATTTTGTCCCTTTCTTCTTTTTTGATGTGTGCATCTATTGCTATAAATTGTCCTATGAGGACTGCCTTTGACTGTTTCCCAAAGGTTTTGGTATGAAGTGTTTTCATTCTCATATGATTCTAGGAATTTTTTGATTCCATCTCTGATTTCTTCTTTTACCCAGTGGTTTGTAAGTAGGGCATTATTTGGTATCCATGTAATTGATTTTTTTTCCTTGCTCTTCCTGTTGTTAATTTCTTCCTTGATGGTGGTGTAGTCAGAGAAAATACTTTGTATTATCTCAAAGTTGGATTTTGTTGAGTGTTGCTCTGTAGCCTAAGATGTGGTCTATTCTGGAGAACGTTCCATGTGCATTGGAAAAGAATGTGTACTTTGCAGCTGTTGGTTAGTGTTCTGTATATGTCCATGAGGTCAAGTTGGCTGATTGTGCCCTTTAGGTTTTCTGTATCTTTTCTGAGTTTCTTTCTAGATGTTCTGTCCTTTACCAAGAGGGGTGTGTTGAAGTCTCTTGATTGTGGAGCTGTCATTTTCTCTTTTCAGTGCTGTTAGAGTTTATGTATTTCGGAGCCCTGTTACTGAGTGTCTAGATGTTTACTATGGCTATGTCTTCATGCTGGATCGTCCCTTTAATCGTGACATAGTGCCCTTCTTTGTCTTTTATAGTGGATTTTGTTTTAAAGTCTATTTTATCTGAGATTAGTGTTGCCAATCGTACTCTTTTCTGGTAGCCGTTTGCTTAATATAATTTTTCCTTCCTTTGATTTAAAATAAATTTACATCTTTGTTTCTAAGGTGTGTCTCTTGTAGACAGCACATTGATGGATGCTGTTTTTTTAATCCATTCTGTCACTCTCTGTCTCTTTATGGGTACATTTAGGCCATATACATTCAGTGTAATTTTTGATAGGTGTGAGTTTATTGCTGTCATTTTGTATTGCTTTTTTTTGTGGCACTGACGTTTTCTTTCTTCCTATTGATCTCCTGTGCTGAATTCCTTTTGTTCGTGGATTTTTTTTCATTTCTTTTGTTTTTGTAGGTTTTGGTTTTACTGAGACTTTATGTTCTTCTTCTGTATTTTGATGAGTAGGTGTGTTAACTTCCTTTGTGGTTACCTTGAAATTTACCCTTTACTTCCTTTGTTTGAACCAGTCTATTATTACTTGGTATCACCTTGCCTTCCTCTCCATTAGAAGGTTCTATACGTACACTGTTTATTCTCTCTTTTATTGTTCTGATGTTGTTGTCGTTTACAGATTAACCACTCTGATTCCCTATTGTAATTCTTTTGGTTTGGATCATCCTTGAGAGTTCATTTATTAGGTTTTATCTGGCTGGTAGAATCCTGTGTCCGGAATTCAGCTTGTCGTCTGATGTTGTTTGTTCTCAGATTGAAGGACTCCCTTTAATAATTCTTGTAAGTTTGGTTTAGTTTTTGCATGGTCCCTTAATTTCTGTTTATCTGCAAATGTCCTAATTTCACTATCATATTTGAATGAGGGTTTTTCAGGATATATTATTTTTGGTTGACAATTTTTTTTCTTTCAAGGTTTTATATATGTCATCCCATTGCCTTCTTGCCTGCATGGTTTCTGCTGAATAATCCAAGCTTAGTCTTATTGTTTCTCCTCTG
>NW_004443982.1:18068663-18070170 GCF_000243295.1 Trichechus manatus latirostris | reverse complement strand
GCATATGTCTATTCGTGTGACGGCGCTTATTTCTCTAGGATATATACCTAGGAGTGGGATTGCTGGATCATATGGCATTTCTATTTCTAGCTTTCTAAGGAAGCGCCATATCATTTTCCAAAATGGTTGTATCATTTTGCATTCCCACCAGAAGTGCGTAAGAGTTCCAATCTCCCCGCAGCCTCTCTAACAATTGTTATTTCCGGTGTTCTTGATTCATGCCACTAATGCTGGAGTGAGATGGTATCTCAATTTGGTTTTAATTTGCATTTCTCTAATGGCTAGTGATCGTGAGCATTTCCTTTTGTCTGTTGGCTGCGTGGATGTCTTCTTTGGTGAAATGTTTGTTCATTTCCTTTGCCCATTTTTTAATTGGATTATTTGTCTTTTTGTTGTAGAGGTGTTGGATTTTCTTATAGATTTTAGAGATTAGACCTTTGTCTGACTTGTAATGTCCAAAACTTTTTTCCCAGTTTGTAGGTTCTCTTTTTACTCTTTTGTTGAAGTCTTTTGATGAGCATAAGTGTCTCATTTTTAGAAGATCCCACGAATCTAGCTTATCTTCTGGGTTTTGTGTGTTGTTGGTTATAGTTTGTATTCTGTTAATGCCATGCATTAGGGCCTCTGGCATTGATCCTATTGTTTCTTCTATGAACTTTATAGTTTTTGGCTTTAGGTCTTTGATCCAAATTGGATTAGTTTTTGTATGTGGTGTGAGGTATGGGTCCTGTTTCATTTTCTTTCAGATAGACATGCAACTTTACCAGCACCATTTGTTAAAAAGGCTATCTTTTCCCCATTTGATGGACTTTGGGCCATTGTCCAAGATCAGGTGACCGTAAGTGGATGGATTTACATCTGGGTTCTCAATTCTGTTCCATTGGTCAAAGTATCTATTGTTCAACAAGTACCAGGCTGTTTTGACTACCATAGCTGTATAGTAGGTTCTGAAGTCAGGTAGTGAGATTCCTCCTACTTTATTCTTCTTCTTCAATAGAGCTTCTTTATCAGGGGCTTCTTTCGTTTCCATATAAAGTTAATGATTAGTTTTTCCCTCTCTTTAAGGATGTTGTTGGTATTTGGATTGGGATTGCATTCTGTTTGTAAATTGCTTTGGGTAGAATTATCATTTTCACAATGTAGAGTCTACCTATCCATGAGCATGGGATGTTTCTTCATTTATGTAGATCCCTTTGGGTTTCTTGCAATAGTTTTGTAGTTTTCTTTGTATACATCATTTACATTCCTGGTTAGATTTATTCCTAAGTATTTTATTTTTTTAGGGGCTATTGTAAATGATATTGCTTTCCAGATTTTCTTTTCATTGTTCTCTTTATCGGTGTACAGGAATCCAACGGATTTTTGTATGTTTATCTTGTATCCTGCTACTCTGGTGAATCGATTAGTTCCAGTAGTTTTCTCGTGGAGTCTTTAGGGTTTTCTATGTATAGTATCATATCATCTGCAAACAGGGACAGTTTAACTTCTTCATAACCAATTTGGATGC